>NC_063189.1:48720621-49014212 GCF_017589495.1 Alosa alosa | reverse complement strand
TTATTCAATACATTGATGTTTACTTAGCAAATAATATTATATTTGCACCTTAATTATACTTAATTTTCATCTCTGTGAAGTCTGTGAAGTTTTTTTCTGATATTACTGGTAAGCCATAACAGCAGTCTGACTTTGCAGATAAGGAGCCACTACTTGTGAATTACCTGAAGTAGTTTGCCTTCATTGTCGAGACGATCATGAAGTTTGGCACAGAACTAGAATTATGGGATTTTCTTTTATCTGAGTTGCAGTTTGGGCTTACTTCGGACTTGTAACCGGTGGGTTGCCGGTTCGAACCCCGACCAGTAGGCACGGCTGAAGTGCCCTTGAGCAAGGCACCTAATCCCTCACTGCTCCCCGAGCGCCGCTGTTGTTGCAGGCAGCTCACTGAGCCGGGATTAGTGTGTGCTTCACCTCACGCTGAGTGTGTTTCACTAATTCATGGATTGGGATAAATGCAGAGACCAAATTTCCCTCACGAGATCAAAAGAGTATATATACTTACTTATACTAAAAGACTTTGTGTTGTCACTTAGTGGCATGTCTATTATTGAACAAGTGCAGGACAGCAATGTGGCTACATCATGATGTTCAAACTACATATTCAAAGTGGGCAAAGTTGACCACCTGGCTAATGCCAGATGGTCTGGGCCCCAGCAGTAGCCAGTACTAAAATGAGTACTACCTTGAGCATAAAGTCAGTCTCAAAGGACAGGACCATCATGCTCCACCGATCAAAATTCCTGAAGCTGGAATCTTTGGAGGTGGGAACAGTGGCTGAAGTCCCCTCTCCTTTGGATGGTTACTTTGAATAACTAATTATGGCCTTCGATTATGACTCTTACTGCCATGATCAATCTCTTGTTCCATACTCCACTGAGCCATTCTAGTTGGTAGCATTGAAAGTGACCCCACAGTTTAATCTGCCAGTATATCTCACTGCCTACCCATTCACCATGACATCCTGTTATGCTTAGAGAAAGAACAAATTTTACCGTTAATGATGATGGTGGTGGTGATGATCTATCCTGTTGATCAGCCTTATCGCTGAAATGAGCCATTCCAACACAATCTGGCACATCAAATAACTACCAGCAATTATCTTGCCGGTGATGGATCATGGTTTGGTTTTACTGCTAAATTCTTGTAGGGATGTGTTGGTGTGAACCAGAGATGTTGAAAGTCTGTGAAGGCTGAAGCTACAGTATCCTCTAGCATTAGCATTTCTTCTATTCATGTTTTCCTTCATCTCCATCACACTGTGAAAGGCCACTGTCATGCAGAGCATCCACCCAGCAAGGCCAGAGCTAAGCTGTGCAACTCGGCTGGAAGTAAAGGACCACATGCTGAAACAGGAGTCATGGTGCATTTGAGCGTAATTTAAAGGGACACCAGGCAACGTTTTTGTGTTAATTACTCATCTTTGTAAGTCAGTATATGGTTAAATGACTCATTACAGGGCGAATGAAGACTCTCTCGCCCGCCCCTACTGCCTGTAGGAAGAATATCCCGCTTGCAAGTTCGGTGTATCCTACCCGCCGACCGAAGCAGGATCAGTTTACAGCACAGAGGCAAGCTAACGAAACGCTAGAGATTGTTGCAAACGTGTGTATAATGGCAGAGCCGGCGAAGAAGCAGCGAAAACCCTTGACGGAAGATGCAAAGAAAAGGAAAAGAGCTTCAGACCGAGCGAGGGGGAGTTTTGTAGAGAAAAAGCATCAGGCTTGCCTGGTGTCCCTTTAAAGCCTGTACAAGATTTCCATGTAATGAATCATTCATGGTGAAACAAGGGAGCGTACCTATGTTCCCCGGGTCCTATGTTCCCCGCTTTGTATGAGACCGGGGAACATAGGACCCTTTTTTAAGTGGGGAACATAGAACCCGGGGAACATAGGACCTGGGGAACATAGGGATGACCCCGTGAAACAATGGTGTTTCCACATGCTTAGAAAAAAGCACATGCTTAGAAATGACTAGCACTATCCCTCTATGTTAGGAACACCTTAGGACATGACACATGTTTAGTCCATTTTGACAGCTGATGTACAAAAGTGATTAAAGTAAAAGTTCAATATGATGTTTTTACCAATGTTGATGTGGAAAGGGTATCCACAATCCCAGACACATTATTAATAAGCTCTTCAAATTTAGGACTGAAGAAAATCTTTTGGACATAATGAAGCAACATTAAGTATAAGGTAAAAGGCATATTTTTTCTTTTCTTTGAAGCTTCTTATGTGAAAAAGTCACTTTGTAAACAGAATGATCACATCTAACCAGAACAGAAGATTATCTGTTAGGCTACTAAAATATTTGCTGAAGGACAAATTCTTATAAAAGACACAAGTAGGCCCCTACTGCTATATATATAGGCTATTTATCAAATGCGTATAGATATGTTATAAAAGACACAAGTACTGCTATATACATGTAACCTGCATTGTGTTGAACCTGTGCGATTCAGCCCTGCACACGCCCTGACTCGAACCCGCGAACAGCAGCACCTCAAATCGGGAGGCGAGCGCGCTAACAATTAAGCCAATAGCCCAGGCTACTGGCTCGCATGCCATCACACTCTTGAGGCGTCGGGGAGTGAGGTTTACCAACGTTCCACAAGCACAGCTAAGCTAGCTGGCATCTGTTACACTCACCCCCCTAAACCTCACTCCCAATCCGGGTCACGGCACCAATGTAACCTGCGTTGTGTTGAACCTGCGCGATTCAGCTCTGCCCGGATTCGAACCCGTGAACAGCAGCACCTCAGATCGGGAGGCGAGCGCGCTAACAATTGAGCCAATAGCCCAGGCTACTGGCTCGCATGCCAGCAGCACTCTTGAGGCGTCGGGGAGTGAGGTTTACCAACGTTCCACAAGCACAGCTAAGCTAGCTGGCATCAGTTACATACATAGGCTATTTATCAAATGCGTATAGATATGTTATAAAAGACACAAGTACTGCTATATACATAGGCTATTTATCAAATGCTTATAGTGTTGTACAATGGCAGGTTTCTGAGCTCGTCGCCCGCATAGACAGTAAAAGAAATGGACAAACAGACTCCGTCGTTTTCAATGGGAGGGCACTGAGTCAAATAGAACGATTTTTCAGTTGGTCCCCCAGTACTGCGCGAGACTCACACTTTTGCTTCATTGGCGTTAGCCATCGAACTGAATCTTGTAACTCATATGATATGATAGATACACAGAAATTCTTCTCACACTTCCTTCGCCTTCAAAGTCATCAAAGTTAAACATTTATTTATGTATTATTATTAATATCATCCTCACCAAGTCGTGTTAATGTTGAAGCTACCATACATGATCATCTTCAAAAACAGTTATGCTAAAACAAAACAAAAAAGTTATAGCCTTGAAGCTAATCTTCTTTCCACTTTTCCGACCTACGGTCAATCCATCGAAAACCTCTGAAATGGTTAGTGCCGTTTTTTAAAAAATTAGGTTTACTTTTTTATTATTATTAGGTTGCCTCTGTAATGCTTTACCTTAACATACGGTCGTGTATGCTAGGTTTTGCTTGAGTTACCGTCATAGACAGTAAGGTGGACTGAGCTTCTTATCCAAACAATACGGTGCGAAAGAGAGATTACGTCAAAGCTAGCTTCCCTCCAACCGAACAAGCTAACCATTCTTCATACGGGTAACCAACGTTACGGACAAGGTAGTGGAGTCTGTTTTGCCTTTGTAGTGTTTATGTGGATTACACAGAAGCTACAATATTGGCACAGGATATATGTTATATGAAGTTATGGTATTTCAAAAAAATCCTAGAATGAATGGACTTCTATGGGAGTTAGCAGAGAGGTGGTCCCTCCAGCCTACGTCGATTCTTCTACTTCCGGGAATTTGCCTGCCCCCGCCATGTTGTCATCCCACGCTATCGGTTGCCATGGGCGACAGCGACACAAAGACAGTGATACAGAGCAAGAAAAGGCTACGTAACCCATCAGCAATAAGCAAAGAAAGGTTTTCCCCGTTTGCTTATGCAGCTCTAGTGTTGTGCCGTGCCGTCACACCTGTTTGGCAGACATCAACTGTAGCCTCATCTTTTTCCATGTGGGGAAACAAAAAAAACGCAACCCATGGTTTCTAAGGTTTTCATAACAATTGTGTGATGCACTGGAGCAGTTTTTCACACTGCAGTGTCTTCTAGGCATCTAAAAGTAGTGCGGAATCACAACAACTTCTGCTAACAACACAAACAATGAACGTGTTCTAGCGGGTATCCTGTAAACATATCGGGGGCGGGGCGCTGTGTCGTGGCGATATCTCCTCTTTCTCAATATGCACCCTTAATCTAAATGTTTTACCCTAAAACTCAAGTCCTCTTTGAACTTCTTTTTAAGTGCTGGTATTTTCCATTAAGATTTAAACTGACTGCCAAACCACCATCAACATTCTCTTGTGTATTTAGCAGTCGCCATGTCAATTGAAATATTATTGTCATTGCCCTGCACTGTAAATGTCACTGACAAAAGGCATATGACATTTTTAACTGTATAACATCAAATTTTCAAACAGGTGCTGTAGCCTAATATGTGACTGAACCAGAGACTTAGTTAACAAGGAGATCCAACACTTAGAAAATCCTCCATATGGGGACAGTTCATAATGTGAAGATGGCAGCTGTCTACACATAACCCGTCCATTTCCTCCACCAAAAGCCAATCTCATGCCTTGTCAGTCCGAAATAACTGCGCAGAGGCGTTACTGGATGGCTGTTGAGTGCCAAGACTCGCTTTAAAGGACTTTCCCCCTGCTCATACTAGCAACAAACAAAGACAAAGCAGCCAGTTGCCAATCATTTTCAACCAGAGTTGGCATGCATTTTACAGTGACAAGAATCAAGTATTTTTTATTAACAAAAGAATATTGATACAAACCAATAAGACAGACACAGGACAAACTAACTTCACACGTACACCAAACAGATGACCCAGAGGTAAGGGAAGGATGCCGGGGCTGAGGCTAACCGGTGGGGAGGCAGGTCACCATAGGCCAGGGGGAATGCCAGAAGGCCAACTACTCGCACGTGCACATTTGCAATGCTTTTATTTGGATCTGAAAGGCAAGCAAGGAAAACAAGATCCAAATACTCTGAGAAGAGCCATTAACAAGGTGACAGGTCTACATGGCTCACATACTTTTACAGGTCCACACACACACACACACACACACATACACACAGAGAGGTCCACTTCAAAGAGCACACATGAACACAGCACACAGGAATGGGGACACCACCTCAGGGGAACAGCTGCCCTCCCCACCAGGCTCTCAGCTCCTGGGAATAAAAGGAAAGAGGGGAATTACCAAGAGACAGGGGTGAACACACACTTCAACACAAGACAAACTACAAACAAACAGTGATACTGTAACCAGGGCTGGACAACAGGTTAGGGCCCTACACCCTCATGCCAGCAGTATAAACTTAAACAAAACCATAAACATATCAATCAAACCAATATCAGTCGATAGTTCTACTGCAAACACTTGTGATCTGCAGCAGCCTACCAGTGTGTAAAGAAACCTGTATGAGAGTGACAGCAACATGAACAGACATGAGACCTGCATCTAACTCACATCTAACCCTCATTGACACAACCATTTACACATACCCGTAATTCAGATCTAGGAATAGATAGTAAAATGTAAAATTTATTTGATGATTTAGCTTTGGGGATAAGTGTGGCCAAAAGATGCTTTCATGTTTTTTACCTGTAGGCCTACACTTGTGACGGTGACCACTTATTTTTGTTCCTCTTGCATTATAAAATACGTACCTTCTCGAAAACAAGACACAACTTGGCAATTCTTATTAAGGCAATTAGACATTTCCGTTTTAAATATAGCCTTCTACATGCTTTGGTATAACAGCAAATAACAGTGATAATCTTCTCCTGTGTATCTCCTTGGCAATGTAAAATAATTAAAAATGACTGAATGTACTGTAATTCCTTTTTAAGGTTTCAAGGACTATCAAGTTCCAGTAATGAGAGCTAATCTGATAATTAGTTAAATGACCTACTTTGGTTCAGGAATTCTAACAAGAGTTGACACAATGTCTTTTTCAGCAGCAAGGCAGCAACCCACGATTTCAAAAAAAGTTAGTATATCACTAGTCGTATTAGTCCGTAACACTGTCTACATTTTTCTATAGTGTCCTGTGTCTCAAGCCGTATTCTTGCCAGGGATGTTCTGTTTACATCTCCAAGTATAATACAAGATCAGTGACAGCATGAGAGGATGAAGATGAAGCTCATTAGTTCACCACCTCATCCCGCAATAAAAACACCATTTGTGTGGAAGACGAATGAGATCGGGTCCTTTATTACTGACCACTCAAGAAATAATTTAATTTCCTATTGCAATTCCTTCTGACAGTATTCAGGATGGGATTTTTATCTGGATATATTATTGATCAAGGAAATTGAATATGATTCATTTAAGGAACTTAATGGAGGTCCTTATTGTAGGCTCACCAACACAGCAAACTGTATTGCTGGTAGCAGAGACATGTATTTCTCACAATTCAAAGAATAAGCTTCAAACAAACTTATTTTATTTATGAATCAATACAATTTTGACACTCTGTGATATTGGGAGAAGGAGAAAGCAGGGTAGGTCAATCACACTTACACAAACACACACACAAACACACTACTTTTAAAGAGAGTTCCTGCAACAGAAACATATACCCTTGTACTGTATGCAGAGAGAAGTGAATAAATGAAGCGTCAGTGCAGTTCTTCCTATCAGTAGTGTTTATTATTAGAATACATGTTTGAATTGCCAAGTAACATGCAGACATGCATATTAGTATCTTGAATACATAATTGATTTGGTTCTACAAAGGCAAAGAAAGGTCATCCCACCTTCATTCTATGTTTATCCCATGCTCCATGTGAATATCACAGTGAATTATTTGCCATACTGCCAGAGTTGAATTATGCACCTGTACATTGGCTACGAGAATTTGTTGATTGATTGTCATCTTGCGACCTCATGATGCCCCAATGTATATAAAACCTAAACCTATAGACTCGTTGTGATCTTTCTTAATGAGTGACCAAGCTTTGGCAGTCTTCCACAGTGCTTCTACACCGCCAGAGACAGAAACACCAAGTCACAGTGAACATCCTCCTAAATTGCAATAGCACACGTTGAGTGACACCTCACAGAAGAAGGAGCTGCTCTATCACCTGAACATTAAGCACTACTGATGGCCTCTGAAACCTAGAATGCCAGCCTTTGTTTTGACAGAGGCGTTCTTTTCTAACTGGCCCCAAAACTGACTAACAGTTGGTTTGTTGTGCAGCCAAAGTAATGGGCTGATTAGCAAATTGTGGGGACAATACTTTTGGCACAAAGGCAGGCCACATAGTAACTTGCTTGTCTTTTCACCAGCACATGCACTGAGCATTCACAGAGAGGGCATGAAGTTCACAAACTCTCTGGACAGATGTGATCACCAACAAAAATTTGTTTTTTTAATGAATTTGGCCATTTAACATCTGCATGCTCCAGTAGTTCAAATGGTGGGGAACAATAAAAAGCTTCTACCTAATGAATCATTCTCAGCATGAATTTTAGAGCAGCTAATGTGCTAATAGTAAAATTTAGCTATTTCATTTCCATCCAGAACACTGGTCGAACACTTGTCCTTCTGAAGCTCTGATAAGTCACTCTGGGCCTGCTTACATGATTCTATGGTAGGTGACAGTATTTTAATCTGTTAGCAAAAATAGTCTAGGGAATCCAAGCATGTGAATCCTTAGAACATGCACAGAGTTCACTAGCTGCTTCAGTAATCCCCATGCTGCCTCGGGTGACTATTTTTTATGAGACAGGAGTGGGTACTCAAAGGTTCTTTGAATCCCCTGCTCGACATGGCAGGCAGCATTAAATATAATGAACTACATAATTGCCCATTTCATTACTGGCCTGTCGATGACACACAGCCTTTCTGTGTGTTGATTGAGGGTAATTACTTCCCGAGACCCACAAGCCCTCTCTAAAACACACACGGATCCACTGCAAATGCTTTGTACCTTTAGCCTTTTTGCAATCCAAGGAACATTCATTTTTCCAGAGAAGCCAATTTGAGAAAATGGCAAATATAATAAGCCCTTTTCAGAAGCCATACATGTCTAGAACTAAAAAAGACTGGGGTTTGCGATTACTTTACTTTGATATCATGAAATCTATTAAAATACTTTACAAAGAAAACCTCTGTGATATTTTCAGGTGTTAGGAGGAGGTGAATATTTCACTTCCAGGAAATGACTGAAACAATCAGCAGTGCTATTTCAGGCTATTTCTCCTCTACTCTTACACAGCCCTCTCTCTGTAAATGGGAAACAAAAACAATAGCTTGGACTGAGTCATGAACAATGTACACGTTGCTTCAGTAGAAGAGAGGGGAGAGGTGTAATTTAATTGACTGATCTAAAATATTATCAATATTTTTTCCAGAATCACAGACTTTAAATTGTCAGTGATCATCGGGC
Organism: Alosa alosa; assembly: GCF_017589495.1. Lineage (NCBI taxonomy): Eukaryota > Metazoa > Chordata > Actinopteri > Clupeiformes > Clupeidae > Alosa > Alosa alosa. The sequence continues at coordinate 49,005,685 of NC_063189.1, read as the reverse complement.
CTCATTTACCACTTTCTCCAGTTTAATGTACAGTATTAGGGTACTGTACTGACACTGGTGCATGTGAACTCTGTAAGTACATCTGCTGATAAGGTCTGTGATCTCAACCAACACAGTGATCCTAACAAGACAACTGTCTTTGTGAAGTTCCATTACATAGATGTGGCAATACAATTGCCAAACTAGCTGAGCATTGTTTTAAAATGTAGTAGTGAAAATACTAAGACCAGGCTTTATTTAGTAAACCATCAAAATGATGACAGATTCTAGCCATGGTGATAAGTGACACATAAGAGATCAACATCCTTCAACATGATACTGACGCTTAGCTTCAGGCAATCTGAACGAAACAGCATGGGGTAACTGGGACAGGCATGCCATAACAGACATGACACATATTTGACTTAGTCAAGTACTTTCTCATTTGAGTTAATTAAGCTCCAGATTTATTTGTTATTCATATGCCACCTTCAATCTGGATGTCTCATTCATCAACACCCACACTCAGCCTCACATGTGGATACTGTGGGTTTTGCTTGTTTGAAGTGCCCTGGATAACGGCACTTCAGAGAACCATACCACCATGTCGAGATGGGGAAAAAAAACACCTTAGTGGAATTAAGACATTTCATAAGCACATAAATCACCCTGTATGCAGGATTTGTTGAAATAACTGTAGGCCTAAAAAGATTTGTCTTTATTTCGGCAAGTGGTAGATATGGTATTTTTTTCTAAATCTGGTAGCTGTTGACAAACATAGAAAATACTGTCCTCAGATAGATAATGCATTATTATACATGATTTCTGATCTCACTTATTATTTTGAATTTTTCAAATAACCCTGATTATCCGGAGAGAAAAAATACTATTTTCTGATTGGCTGGTTGGGTGGCTATTAATTCTATATAACGGGACACCTATGAAGTAGATCTGGTAAAAAAAGTTTGATCACCGTTCCATATCAATGCTTATGAATGGTAACTATAACAACCATAGTAAGACAGCGGTTGAGCCTGGAAGCAGGCTTCGCAACAGTGAAATCAACTGTAAACAAGCTAACTGTCCATGCTATCGCTTTTATAGGGCCAAAGAAAGTTGTACAACAAGTCGGCTTCGAGGCCTTCGAGGTGTCCTGTTATACGGAATTAATAGACTTGGGCGGAGGCAACTCCGCTGCGCATTGGGGAGTTCTTTCCTCGTCCATTAATTCCGTATAAAAGGGCCTATCACATTACATGGGGCATACGCTATGAAATGCATTATAGTCAATGGCTTGCACAAGAACTGGTCTGCCAGTTTGCCGTTTTGCCGCTCTTGCGCGTGCCGCGGTCAAAGTTCAATCATGTTGAACTTTGACCGTGGCGCGCTGTAAGTCATTGGTATTTTGCGCTGAGCCCAGTGGCAAGCACAACAAAAATCTTTGGGACGTTACCTCAACCAAGAGCAACCTAGCGGCGAGTGCAGCGCATACCGTGTACAATGTGATAGCCCCTTTAACAGGACACCTCGGCGGCCTTTATCCCTTACGTAGTATATGATGGCTACTAATGCACTCTGATAAATAAGCCCTGAGATAAATGACTGCAGAAACAGGATGTTGGCGTCAGTGGGACAAGGGTAGAGCTGCCACGGATATGGTGTGCAGTCCATGGCTGAGATCATTTACTGTCTCCAATGTGGAACTATCTGCATGAGAAAGCTGTGCATTCAGGCTTCACGGATCTGACACTTGCTGCGTGGCATCAGGGAAGACACTGAAGTTTATGGACAGCACCCCATCGAGCCGCTAATCCAATATTTTGCATAACCCAGGCTGCAGACAAGTTCCATCATCCAGTAAGATTCAGTAAGCACCAAGTGAACTGACAAAAAAAGCAAATCAATCCATTTTATTCCAAAACCACCACCTGCTCACTTAAGGTTTGATAATCTATAGGACTTTGTATAACTACTGAAAGTAGATATGTTCAGCCATAAATTATTTAACTATTTAACTATTTGAAAAAACAAATTGTCTACCTTTCAATACCCTGTGTGTAATGCAACTCTGTGCAATGTAACTCTAACTTTAAATGTAAAATTGTTATTAGTATTTCAGTGTTTCTGAAAGATCTACTGAAGGGTTATCAGCCTTCTTATACAGCTAAGGTAATAGGTAATACACATATATCGGCCCCCAACACCACTATCTCTTATAGACAATCTGAAACACCGGGGCACATGGAATTTGGTGGGTATGTAGCCCCACTAGACTTTTACGGAAAAATTTAGTTTGGTCCCCGGGGGCCACTCCCCTCCCGCGCTGGGCCCCCTGAAACCCAAAAAATGCAGTTTTTCCTAAATAACTACCTGAACCGTGGCACTGAGGATGAAGAATTTTTTATGGTATGTTGGTCTCAAGGGCCCACATCAACCTGGCCCATAATCACTCATTTGTGATTTGCACCCCCGGTAAAAAATTTAAATGCAATATCATTCTGCTTTAATCGCCCCTATCTTCAGGTAAGATGTTCAGAACTGCACCAAATTGTATGTGTATGATTAACCTGGCATTCTCTGGGGGTATGCCAAGTTTCGTAGAATTTCTTCCATGGGGGGGTCTAAAAAAATTAAGTTATGTTAAGTTATGTGTACATTTAGTGACTGTACACTCATTGGCCTGTAGATGGCGGTGCACACATATACACACGCACACACACACAGGCATGCACATACTATCGGTATCGGCAATTAGAACGGCCGATACATAATTACAAATTCAGTAGGATAAAAGGAAAACCAAATATTCATCATCATCATCATCATCTAGTCGTTTGTCCACTAGATGGCGCATTGTTGCAGTGAGACGTAATTTTGTTGGAAGTTAATCTAAAGTGGGTTGGAAAAACAATGGACGCTTCCTACAAGGACTGTAGTTTACCGCAGAGAACGTCTAATAAGGATAAGACGATTTTCACATGAAATGTAATTCCCATTTCTTCTTGAAGCCGAAATAAATCTGAGAATGTTTATCGGACATGCTTGGTTTTTACTGCAGGTACGTTAATCTTATAATATCAATAGCTATAAGAACTGGGTTGAGTGATGGAGGCCAATTTGATTGCATTTGTAGAAAACTATAAATGCGGTTATACCAAGCAAATTGATAGCAGCACTGTACTGTAATTGTATCTTTCGACTGTCATCTCATTTTGGCCTCCTAACAAGCTAAGTAAGTTAGCAACAACGTTCCCTAACGCGATGGTTTTCTAATGGAAAATATACCTGAAAGATAGACTTATTGTGGCTGTAAACCAATTTGATACGGTAATGCATTTGTAATTAATTATGTTAAGCTTTTACAGTATACTCAATAACAGTCTTATTATTTGATAGCCAGGCCTACAAAATGTCTTGATGATGTCAGAAATCCCATAGCTAGAATTGTGGGATGAATCTTCCTGCTGCTTTGACAGGTAGACAGGCAGAACAGAATAACTCCCCCAATAAAGATATGATTTACTAGTTAACTATGGCAGAAATAGCTCAGGAGCTGTTGTTTTTGTACGCTTTGTGGAGGCGCGAAGTGCAGTGCTCTGTAAGAGAGAGAGAAAAAATGAAATAAATTCCTAATGACATTTTGCTGTCCCTAATTTGATGTGCACTATGAATGTCTCTTCTCTTATTCCACATGTTGAGCTCATTCCACACCTCATTCTTTCATTATAAATTCATCATCCTGATAAAAGCGGAAATTAATACTAGTGCTACTGCGTGTAACGTCCCTGAAATCACAGAGTGGGAAATAAAAGCTGGCAAAAGAGTTCATGTGAAGTGAGATGAGAAATGCACTCCTCAGGGATGTCATTATAATGCAGTGGAAACAGCGTCACTGGAGGCACCTGTCTGTCTGGCGGCCTATCTCGCCTGTCTTACCTCGCTCTCTCATACACATATATACACACACACACACACACACACACACACACACACTCACACACTCACACACACACACACACACACACACCACATAAACCTAGTGCTATCATTACTGATGGAATGGGTAAGGTTATTAGACGAACTTGAACGACGAGTTAATGTGTGTTTCTCTCTCTGCGCCACAGGTACTGTTTTCTATCTGCTACCTCATCAGAGAAACTATACCGCACTGTTGTCTCAATATATTCGTTTTTCACCTTTAGCTGTACACTTCCAAAACCTTAGGTTAGTTTCCTTTACTAGTATAGCCTACAGTATGGCTTACCCAGGGGCAACAGGAAGAAGTCCTATCAGTCAGGGTGCAGAACCATTCTTTCCCTGTCTTTTTCTCTCAGGACCAGACCATTTCACATCAAGCAACACATCAAGCAAGTTGTACATCAAGAACATCATTCACAACTGGACACTCCAGCATGTTATTGAGGATAACCCCTTGTACTTTGAATGCCATATCCTATCTGTGAATCAGCAGAAGGGAAAATGGATGACAGTGTGTTGGCTGCCGAAAACAAGAAAACAGCAGGCTGGTAATGAAGTGCATGTGACATGAAGCAGAGTTATACTGTACAGTACTCAACTGCATTATTACCAGCAATCCAAATGATGTGAAGTACATTATCACATGTGCCATCATAACCACACTTATGTTATTGTCATTTGAGGATAGCCTACTATTTGTACATTTTCGTCCATAAAAGAGACTTGTTTGTACAACTATCTCTTTCCACCACTATAACTAGCTCTAAATGGATGGTTGTTATGGACAAGGTCCTGCCTGCCTCCTATCTGGATGAAAACAAAGTAGAAAAAGAGAAAACTCTGCTCTGAATTTTGAGAGTGAATAAAAAACATCAAAAGTAATCAATGCCTAAGCTGTTGTTGTCCATTCCATCCTTTACTCAGCACACTCCTCTCCCAAATGTTGCAGTCTGGCTCAGACAAATACACTGTCCACCGGCTCTGCTGCAGTAGCTCTTAATCTATAATGCTGCGTTCTTAAAAGATAACAAATTTAACAAAAAGATGGAAGACAGTTCTCCTTACAGGAGATTAGTGCTTTGGTCCGACCTACCATTCATCGGCCTGTCTTCGAGGGAGTTGTGGACAGTCTTTTTATCTTACCAGTCTTTGAACGTCTTGTTGTAATGTGTCATGTAGGCACCACAGGACGGATGACCCCAGAGTGAGGAGAAGCCCCTGAACTGGACCAAGCTGCCCTCCAGTGCAGCCCTGGCCTCTGTGATATTGATGAGTCGTGGAGTGCCGTGCTGTTTGCCTGCACACAGACACAGGTGCCATGTGAATGTCAGGGGAGACCAAGTCCAAAACACAGATTAGCGTCACCCAGCAGGCAGGCTTGAAAAGAGGCGCGGTTAAAGGAATCAAACACACCCAGCAAATGGCAGCCAGCTATTTGGCTGCCACTGACAATGGAGGGGTCATTCCTCTAACAATCTTGGGCTGAGCATCCGAACATAATGGAACCTACAGTAACCTCCATTGTGTTAGGTTTTTGCAGAATATGGGCTAACTCCTAAAGTTGAATAATAATAATCATCATCATCATCAACAACATAATATAACATCATCAACATAACTAGACGTACCGCATAGCGGTACAAAATATGACCGCCGCTCAGTCCTGTACATCCGTTCCGCGAACATAAATCACACTAATCAATTTGTATCCATCTTCTACTCCACCCCCACTCTTGAAACTTTTGTGTATGCTTGTTTGGCCTGCTGGCGCTGCGAAGGTGAATAGATTTGTAGCACTAGCCAAAAAATTGTAGCATTGTTATAAAACCTTTACAATCTCTAAACAATCACATGTAGGGCAGTTCATCACAGTTCATCCATTGCAACTGGACTGATGAAAGGTCATGTACACCTGTAGGCTACATTGTATTTGGGGAAAGCAGAAGGTATCAGTTTTACATTTATTTATTTATTTATTTAACAAACAAAACAATCCCTGTCATTTCCATGCAGTTTTCAACAGCTATCAAGAAGAGAAGTCATGCCATGGATTTTTGTGAATGTTTCTTCTTCTACATATGCACGATTTTAGTCATCTTTAGTTCATATGATATTCAACTTTATTGCAGTTTTACATCTAACCAGTGGTACAAATAAATAACTGACATGTCCAAAAGGGCCTTCATGAAATGCGTCGCTAGACTGTTCACATTTTAACGGGCCAAGTTGAGAGCTGCGTCCATTAGTGTTCGTGGGAAAAATACTGATGGCCGCGGACCACTGGTTAAAAACACCTGGCTTACAGTATCAAGCGGACTTAAGCTGCCACCTCTTGGCGAAAAGTTGTAATACATTTCACCCAGCTGCGTGAATCACAGAAAGCGCAAATGAAGTGGCCACTTCTAAATGGGACCCACTGTACAGTAGCTGAAGATCTGTGGCTAAAGCAGCCATAATGAAAGTGCTATCATTGTTTGGATACTTCCCAAACACACATGCTTTTTAATCACATAGACTACAACTACCAAGCTGGAATCAAAGCACATCGATTCACCTCTCACAGTCACACCCTAAACAAGCAACAAACAAACAAGCATCTCAGTCTCACGCATGTATAGCCATAGGCAAAACTGTATCAGACGTAACGTTAGTAAATCATCCATCGCACAGAATGATTTTTGTAGCACGTGCAACAGGTACAGCCCTAACCTGGATACATCTCTCAAAGTGCGCTTTAAAACATTTGGTTTAATTGGAGATCTATATTGTGATGAGTTGACACAAATGATTCACTTTGACGAATTTATGTAGTCTAGTCAATTACGTCGTCTCAGCCAAGGACGTAGGTTTGGTCTCAGCTTTGGTGGGGACACATCCTCATCTCCTGCTGTCACGATACCAACATTATTGTTTCAATATCAATACCAAGTGAAGAATCTCGATTTCGATACCTTTGCGATTTTTTAAAATTTGATTTGGAATAGACCAAATAGCACAAAGGAGTTCGCTAAAATATTGGTGGGGACAATTTTGTCATCTGAAAATTTTGATTGGGACTAGTCACTAGCGTCCCACCCTACTACGCCCATGGTCTCAGCCCTAGTTAGGCCTACTTTACTTTCAGCCATGCTCTTCCTTAATGTTACTTGAAACACCTTTAAAAATAGAGGATTGTTTGGGAATGAACGTTAGCTCAGATGCTTTTTGAGACTTTTTGTGGTCTTACTGTAATGCAACATTTTACAAAGCACTGACAGGGCCACCAAGGACTGTGAGCGAATCAACAGCAGAAAAAACTATTTTGCAAGCAGAAATGTCCCAGCCTTAGGATGCTTCATAGACAGGTTATCTTTCAGGTAGGCTAGGCCTATATTTTCCATTAGAAAACCATCACGTTAGCGAACGCGTTGTGACTAACTCACTTAGCTCCTGTAGGCTATATGGTCAGAAAAGAAGATGACCGTTGAAAGATACAATTACAGCGCTGATATCAATTTGCTTGGTACCCGCATTTATGGTTTTCTACAAATACACTGGTTAATAATCAAATTGGCCTCCATCACTCAACCAATGCTAACGGTAGGCCTAACATTATTTTACCTAGGTCATAGGTATACAACTTGTGATTAACGTACCTGCAGTTAAAACCAAGCATGTCTGATAAACATTCTCAGATTTGTTTCGTCTTCAAGAAGAAATGGGACTTTTCACATTTCATGTGAAAATCATCCTACCCTTATTAGACGTTTTCTGCGGTAAACTACAGTGTTGTCCTTTCCAACCCACTTTAGATTAACCCTTAGAACCCTAAGCTGTTTTTAGGGCATTTTCACTACCTTTATTCATAAGGATTTATTCTGGTCATTGTAAGTGCCACACACACACATATTATATATTGTTTTTTTTTTCAGCAGAGTCTAGGCTATCCAGATCTGCCATCATTTCATGTATTAGTACTACCATTTGTATTTTGATTTTTAAAGAATTAAAATATAAAAAGCATATTATAAAAATTCTTATATTTCGACATGTATGTAAAAATGACCTTTCTGCGCTCCATATCTGTGACACGAACTGATCTGACCTGACATGACCCGAGGTTGCGTGTTAGCCTGCATGCCTATGGTGTATGCACTCATAATGATTCTCAACTTTTTACTGCATTGCCATGAACAAAGTAAAGGCAAAAAAGGTGTTTCTTTGTTGAACAAATTGGGATGCAATGTGAGCCTTGAAATGGATGCCATGCAGGAATTTGCTAGGATCTCAAAACCGGATTATGAGCATGCTTTGCCATAGAGAAACACACGATAGCGTTGGATTATAAACATGCTTTGCCACAAGAACAGACAAAAACGTGGGGTAAGTCCAGCTATATGAAGTTATTATTTTGCTGTCACTCTGTCTGTTTTATAACCCAGAAGGATGTACTTGGTATCAAATCCTCTTTCATCTGACATGTGTGGCATATCTATCCGATCACGATCACGATTTTTTGGGGTTCGGGGGGCCCAGCGCGAGGGCGGGGTGTGGAGTGGCCCCCGGGGACCAAACTAAATTTTTCCGTAAAAGTCTAGGGGTGCTACATACCCACCAAATTTCATGTGCCCCGGTGTTTCGGTGCTGGGTATTGTTGACCAAAAATACACACATACACACTCACACACGACACACACAAACACGCACACAAACACATCAACACACATACACACTCACACACATGAGCCCACACATACACGCACACAAACACATCAACACACATACACACTCACACACATGAGCCCACACATACAAACACACCTACATACACAAACACATGCACACACACTCACACTCACACACAAAAAAACACACCAAACACATATACACAAAAACAACCACACACTCTGCACATACTCAATTACAAACACACAAAAAAGGAATAAAGTAGGAAATGAACACAATTTGACAAGCGTGACTTATTTTTCTGGAAAAAATGTGCTGGACTGGGCGGCGGTCATATTTTGTACCGCTCTGCGGTACATCTAATTATAAAAACAAACAATTGTTATTGCGAAAATTGGGACATCTATGTCAGTCTCACAAATATACTGATTTGAACAACTCTTAATTCCAACCAAAGAACAGTCGCTGTGGTGCAAACCTGTGGGACATTTTATGTGGTGTTCCTACAGACTGAATGTGATTAATGACACTGTGGTGATGGATGAAGAGGCGTGCTGTTTCAGTCTGTGGGAGATAGCAAACAGAAGCAAATGTCTTCCTTCTGCAGCTCGTGAAGTATAATATGTTAATGTATTCACAAAAAGTCATCACTCTAGGTGCATTTCCAACTTTCAAACCATATTGTGGCAAATGTTATGGAAAACCACAAAGGAACTGCAAGAGTGGGCTTGATTTTAAGTTTGCCAAAAGGATTGCAACAGTACCTCATTTTTGAAAATTGGGCACAGGTGGAAAGTAACAAAATACATTTACTCACGTTACTGTATTGAGTAGTTTTTCTGTGTATTTTGTATTTTTTAAGTAGTTTATAAAATTGGTATTTTAAATTTTACTTGATTACATTTTGAGTGAAGTATTGTACTTCGCTACATCAAAAATCCCATCCGTTACTTGAGTAAAAAAAAAAAGTTAAGACTAACGAAAACAGAAAGGGAGAAATCGTGCCCTACAACACATGAATCAAGCTGGCGCCATGCAGTCTTTCTGAAAGTGATGGAGATGGAGCTGGATCACGAGATGCCTCAGATTACATGTGTAGCCTAACCTATGAAAGTGTACAGTATTTTCCGCTATTTCAATGGGTTGTCTCAGTTCGTTTTAGCACTAATGATTGCGGAGATAGCCTAAGCAAACACCATGGGATTTCGTGTTTTGACGTTTGTGCTCACCTTTCTTTGGAAAGAAGTTTATTAGTTGTTTCCCCTCATTTTGATGTCTATTTTTCCTGTTTCGGCCTTTGTTTTTGGTAACCTGACTTGGCTTTCTTGGAGAAAGACATTGCACCAGCAGCACAACAATTAGCGGTCCACTACTAGCGATGCTCAACTAAATAAACAAAAGATAGACTATCGTGCAGGCGGACTAAACCATTTAGCTCTTTAGCAAGGGAGAGTGAGAGTGACCCCAGACAGTTTTCACTATGTTTTGTATACAAAATCCAGTCAGTCCTGTCATTTTGACATTTAATTTGGAAGTTAAAATATTCAGGTAAAATAAATATATGGTGGAAATAAGTATTGAACACTTAATTTTTTTTCAGTAATTAGCCTGAACTTCATAGGGTTAGGGTTAGTGAGTCTATTCAAATTTTTCACCACACATTATATTAACACATATAAAAAATCCAAACATAACAGTTATGTGTAATAAAGTGGAATGACACAGGAAAAAAGTATTGAACGTGCCTACTGAAATTTCTTCAATATACAAAGGTATAAGCCTTTGTTTGTAATGACAGCTTTAAGACATTTCCTGTATGACAAAACTTATTAGTCGCAGTATCAGGTGTGATTTTGGCCCATTTTTCTAAACAGATTCCAGGGGTCCCTCTTGTGAATCCTGATCTTTAGTTACTTCCAGAACTGTTTAATTTAATTTAATTGAATTGGCTGCCTTCAAGTCTTTCTGGAGCTTTCTCAGAGTGGTCCTTGGCCCTTGGAATTGACTATCTTTCTGACTCCCTGGTCAGAAATATTGCGAGGAGATCCTGTGCATGGCCGGTTGATGATGCAGTGATGTTCCTTTCACTTGCAGAAAATGGCTCCCATGCTGCTTACTAGAAGATTCTGAAGTTTTGAAATGCATCTGTAACCAGTTTCATTGACATGTTTTGCAACAATAAGGTTGCAAAGGTCTTGGGAGAGCTTTTTGCTTTTATCCATCATGAAATGTTTCTTGTGTGACACCTTGGTAATGAAAAACCTTTTTATAGCCCATCAATATGTAGGCTACTAACAAAGCTTATATTAATTTGCACAGATAGAAAGGATAACTACTCTCTAACTACTTACAGATTCCAGCTTGTTCCTTCCCTTTCCTTGCCTTAGTGCTTTTTCTTAGCGTGTTCAATACTTTTTCCCTGTGTTATTCCACTTCATTACACATGACTCTACTTATGGAGTTGTTTGGATTTTTTATGTGTGGATTACCTAAGTTATTGCTAATGCCTGGTGAAAATGTTGTGCCCCCCGTATTCCACTTTTCAAGGGCCCTCTCCTCCATTGGGGCCCTATATTTCCCACTTTCCCCAGTCTGACGCCTTTTAATGTGCTGAACCTTCTGCTCGTTTCCAAATCTAAAAAAACTCTCTGCAACTCAACACTGTCCTGCCTGCCTCAGCTGCCTGTGAGAGGCATTTCAGTTGTGCTGGATTACTGTTCACTGCAAAGCGATCAAGGATGAGTGCAACTAACTTTGAAAATCAACTACTGCTCAAACTTAAAGGAGAACTCTTTCACATTTTTTCATATAGATCTCCATTTCTCAACGTCACGGAGTACTGTCGGTATGAACAAAACTGAAACAACCGGTTTTACCTAGCTCGAGTTGCTCCAGCTACAGCGCTACACACTGGGAGCATGAACATTGCTGCCTTAGCTGCTGGCTGCAGCAACTCGAGCTAGGACCAAAGTCCTTTTAGGCAAGTCCCTCCACTCGGCAGGCCATATTGCAACGCTTTTTGGGCACTTATCGTGCATCTATTTCAGCAGAAATGCGTGTGCGTAAGGCTTCACGACACCAATCTTGCTCCAGCGGCAAGATCACAACAGATGATTGGCACGATGTCTTCACAGCACACCACATGATTGGCTCAATGTATTTTACAACACACCACATGATTGGCTCAATGTATTCACATGTCGACGTTTTGCCGTGGAAGGGTTGTGATATGTGTAGACAACTGCCATATTGGCGTTACAAACTAACCCCATGCATTACTATGGAGGATTTTTTGAGTGCTATATCTCCTCATTAGAAAGTCTCTGGTAAAACTGGTTGTTCTGGTACCCCCCCCCCCCAAAAAAAAAAGTAACTAAGTAACTTTTACTTAAAGTACATTTTAAATGAACTACTTTTTACTTTTACTTGAGTACAGTTTCAGATTGGTATTTTAACTTGTACTTGAGTAATATTTAATCAAAGTATTGGTACTTTTACTTGAGTACAATATTTTCATACTTTTTCCACCTCTGAAATTGGGCACACGGGTCAAATGTTATCTGCATAACATGCAATAAGCCAAAACATGTAAATAAAGTGGTTGCTATGCTGGTTGCTAGGGTAATTATGCTGGTTACTATGGTGGTTGCTAGGGTCACATTATAGTGGTGGTTGCTAGGTTGTTGATAGGGTAATTAACCTGTTGAGGAGGGAATTCTTTAAGACAATGCCGTTCCCCAGAGAGATAATTATTTTCCTGGCTCCTTCTAGAATTCTATGCAAACGTTCTATAGTTTCAGAGTTTAATTGTTTAATGGCAGGTTAAGATGGTTGCTAGGGTGTTGCTAAGATACATACTGTATGGTGGTTGTTATGCAAAATAATGTGGTTGCTATGGTGGTTGCTAGGGTAATCATGTTGGTTGCTATGGTTTTTGCTAGGTTGACATTATAGTGGTTGCTAGGTTGTTGCTAGAAAAAAAAAAGGGACTGTGCTCTTGATGATATGACCTAAAGGGCAATTTGTCTTGGACTCATGCGCTGCATACAATGCCTACAATACAATCAAAACTCACAAGACAGACAACACAGCATAAGGCTATGTTTGCACGTGGCCAGCAATTTTCATAAATGGACATTTCACTCTCTCCGTTTTCAAATATAACATTGTGCACACCTGTCAGTTCCAGTGCATATGCCATCAAGAGCATGCCAAACCTGTTGGCGCAGTGTAAGGAGAAGCTCAATCCCATGTTAGCCAATCAGAATCCCGAAAATAGCAACAACAACAAAGCACTTCCTCTTTCTCTTTTGAACTGAATTTGCATAATGCAAACAGGTAGCCTAGAAATCTAGACGCACCCTAGCGGCGGCAAATTAATTTGCTCAGCCTGTACGTCTAGTATCAAACCATAGGGATTTCTATTGGCTGACAACGTGGACTTCATCCAATCACAGCGCTCTATTTTGTTAGAGAGTCTTAAGGCGGGCTTAACAGGATAACGACAGTCGTGTGACGGTGAACAACAAGGAAGGTGGGTATGGCTAACGAAGAGTGGTTGTTTGAATCGGCGTTGGCGTCAACTTTGGAGGAGTTGGACTTGTGCTTTTCTTTGAAAGTTGAGCAACACAATGCACTTAAGTAATTCCTTTGAAGAAGGATGTATTTGCCGTTTGCCGACCCGGATCTTGGATATGGTCGTGAAGCGCTGGCCTATTGCATGCCTAGGCAGTTTGAAAGACAATTCTCTGCCCGCCCCTTGGATTAAGCGAGGTAAATGGTTCGATTCCAGACTATACATTTCAATGATATAGGATGGCCCGCCAGGCTAGCAAACAGGCCAAAAGCGAGTAACACCTTAACAGCATCCATGATCAGTAGCCAAACAAACATAGGGCGCTTACATGACGTTAAGCATTTTCTGGCGCATAATGTGATGTTTGAGAACCTAAAACCCTGTTTCTCCCAGCTGACACAGCAACACATAACCGGCGTTATCAGAAATCTCCACTTTGGCCAGAGAAATAATCGTTTTCTGTGATAAAAACAGAGTGTGTTAATGAGGCCAAACCGCAGGGAAATATCTGCGTCTTCCCTTTGTGTTAATGGGGCCTAAATAACACATAAATAACACAGCAAAATAACACATAAATAACCCCAATATTGCACACATCCCATAAACATAACATAAACATAAACATAAACACCATGGCCCCATTGCACAATGAGCCTCAAGTAGCCTCATTTAAAAGTTTGATGGAGGTACAGTAGGCACAAATGATCACTTTATGAAGCGGCTCATTTTACAGTGTGGGACTCTGTATTGTCTACCTGAGGGCAAAAGTTCATACTCTGTGTATAGGATACGCAGTCAGTCAATATCCTCTGATATATATCCTATCCCACTATATGGATAACTGACAGACCACAGTTTGATAAACTGCTATACAGGTGGCCGTATATGCCCTTTCCTCATTGGGAACAATTGAGAAATCATGCTGGCTCTCAGAAAATGACTCTATGGACACAAGACTTAAAAGAGTGCACTTCGAGAGTTCTCAGACCCTTTCAAGTTTTTCACATTGACATTAGTGCAGCACACCACCAATCAAGCTATCAACTATCTTTACAGTAGAGTTGCCAGACAAGTAAAAAACACATATGGCAGCCCATTTGGAATTCCCAAAGCACCCAAACAACTCTCAGACCATGAGAGAAAATATCTGACTTCTGGTCTGATCACACAAAGATCACACTATTTGGTCACTGTTCCCTGTATGCTCTCTGACATGCTCGGAGGAAACCAGGAACTGAGCACCTCCTCATTCATACTATCTCCACAGTCAAACATGGCTGTGGTAGCATCATGCTATCGGGCTGTTTGTTTGTCAATATAAGAACATTAAAGGAAAGACCAGATACAGAAAAATAGATAGCAATTCAGTAAAAACCTTTTCCAGTGTGCTCATGATCTGGAGCAAAGTTTACAATAATAGAACAAAGTATATGAGAATGGCTCTGGAAGTGAGCAGCAAATATTTCAAGAGACCTCTCACAGGAATTAATTGGGAATGGAGCAGAAAAAGTGACAGGCCAACATAATTGATCTCATTACACTGAAGCCCCCTACTTACACTCTTTGTGAAAGATTAAATACAAGCACATTTCCAATCTGCTCTCTCATGAAAAACAACTGTATGTATACACATGAGTAGATGTTTATTTTTTGCAATGTAAATATTGTAAGGCAGTTTGTCCCCTCTCCCTTATGTTGGATGAATTATTTTGATTGGCCATAAATGTGACACGATCAGGCATAGAAAACATAATGTGATTCCACCAGTTTCATTCTTAGGTTGAATGATGGCTCACAACTCATGACATGGACAGTGTTCGATAGCTGTTCTGTGCCCCTATAACCACTGTGTAGAGAGCAGAACATTAGGGTTTGCATGTGTCTGATGACAGATGCAGACACTTTGTCCTTGGGAACCATGCAGACCCAGTGACTGATTAGAAAATAAGTACTTAAAGGTGCCATGTGTAAGAATTGAGGTAAAAATATCCAAAAAATGAGCTACACGCATAAAAAGAATGAGAAGAAATAAGGGTGATGATGTCATTAAAAAAAATGGCAAGGTATAGTGCTGCAGAGATATCAACCAGAATTAGCATGCTAAATTACTAGCCACAGCCCGACAGGTGTCATAAGACCAGCTTCGGCCATGGTAGGCGGTATGCGGGCAACATAACCGCCAGCCAAACTGTAATACACGTTTCTCGGTTGTTACTCTAGGGTAGACCAACTCACTTTCTGGTGGTATACTGTCTCCATCTGGAGTATGAATTGATTTTTTGGCGGATATTACACATGGCACCTTTAAGAAATGGTTTTATATTTATAAATAAGTAGTATTTAGAAATAAGTACTTAATATATGGGGGTATATTGCTTCTGCCACTGTTTCTCTACATGGCTAAACACACTCCATTAATAATGTTGAAATCAAAGTCTCTTTACAGACTCCAGTCACCTTCCAGTTCAAGTGTAATTATACTGTAATTCCAATGCTAGATATCAAGGTAAATTCCCCTTTGATCATTAAAGAATAGGCTACACACTCAAGTGTATACACAACAACACAAGCTATGCAGTCGATGTAAAGCTCATGTAATGCTCATTAGTTCATACTGCTGTCCTTCCATCAGCTCATCCATCCACCAGCTTTGTAGGGGAGATAGCAGGTGGTTGGACTGTATACGGTTATACTGCATAGGTTACGGGGACGCTGGCGAGACTGTCGCCGCTCCGTCTGGCATGTTTTTGTTTGGCATTTTAAAAAGTTTAATGATGTAATGTACATTTTCTTCCAATCAATACATAGTATCGTAATTTTTCTCAAGACAAACACCATCTCTAAAGAGAAAGTTGGATACTGCGCCTGGCTGGCCACCTACGCTGCTTCTGCTGCCTGTCGAGTTGGATGCGTTTTCAAGAGCGCATTTTCAGTGCCTATTGCTTCACCGCTATCATCTGCCTGGCTCTCTGTGTGGTGCTACGTGCTGTGTCGGGCTGCTTGCATCTCTCCCCTGTCCATCTCTATCCTCATCTCTCCTGTCTGTGAACCTGCTGGTATCTAGTCGGTTGACTGTCCAGCTGCTGGGTATGTAGTCGGTTGACTGACCAGCTAACGTGGGAGCTTGCTATACACCTAATTTCTCTTGGACTGATGCTTGGGATTGAGTGAGAGGTGTGTGCTGACTATGGGAGGGTTTCAATACACAGCCCTTGAGCTTCGACAGTTCTCTTCCACCAATGTCAAGCCCAACATCGACGTGCTCCATGTCTGTCGGGTAGCGGGGATAGTCCAGCGGAAACGCTATGTGCAACGTGGCTCACGTCGCTCCTTCATCATCCAGCGAGTGACTGAGGAGTGACAACCAACATCTACTCGGAAATGCCTGCCTGCAAAACACAATATCCCAGAGTGGTTCGCTCCTGCCTCTACATCTAGCAGGAGAGCGACAGGCCTGCATCTGATCAACATACAGACTGTGTCCACTTTGACCTCCTCTGCGGCAGGATCATGTGACGACGTTGTTGCTCCTAACTCAAGCACGAGGGCGTGTCTTAAGATGGCACTACTTAATGTGAGATCTCTTTCAAATAAGACATTTATTTTAAACGATTTTATTTAATCTGCCAACTTGGATTTTATGTTTTTAACTGAGTCCTGGCTACAAACAAATGATCATAGTCAGCTTGTTGAACTTTGTCCTCCTCAGTACGAGTCTTTCAACAAACCTAGAGTCAGCGGTCGCGGGGGAGGCGTTGTGAGTGTGTAGGCCTACAGGAAGAGCTTAAAATGTCACCAAATACCTTGTGATGACTTTTCTTCCTTTGAAGCGCTCACTTTTAAACTTTGTGGTCCTGATCCAATTTTGTTTGTTGTAATTTACCGTCCCCCTAAACCATCAGGTTGTTTTTTAAATGAAATCCAATAATTTCTCTCCACTCTTGTCTTATATTATGACAGTGTTGTTCTTTGTGGTGATTTTAATTTTCATGTTGATGACTCAGTAATGTTCATGCTACTGATTTCCTAAACATTGTTAAATCTTTTCAATTTTGCCAACATGTGTCTGGACCAACACATAACCGTGGTCATACACTGGACCTTGTTTTCACTCTGGGTCTTAAAATATCCTCTGTTGATTGTTTTGATATGACTGTATCTGATCATAACTGTATAGTTTTTAGTTGTGAAACATCCATCATCAATACTGTCACTCCCAGCTCTTTCTGTTCCCGCATATTCAATGAGCATAGTGCCTCAAAATTCTGTGCATTATTCCAGAGTCAATGCCCTGACCCAGGCGCGCCTGCAGGTGTACGTCCGTACGCACTGTGCGTACCATCAGGCTACTCAACAGCGAGAGAAAATTTCCCTTGTGTGTGTGTATGTATTCACACCAAATTGGCCTACCATACCTTCCCAACTATGCACAGTATCCCATTAGCTGCATGCCATCAGGCTATTTACCATTTTTTATTACGTAAAGTTAGTGAACACGTTATCAAAAGTAATGTGCACACATTTTGTTTGAGCAGGAGAGGGAATACGTACGCAGGCACGCAATAGGCTACTTGTTGTTTTCTTTTACTCGGCCGGCTATCTATGGTTATCAGCACACAATGTTGAGCTAATTCACTCCATACTCATCATGGATATCACAAGTTTTAAACAACGAAAACAGAAAGGATGGAGGCAGCAAAGCTAGGAGTTATTCCAGATGGACAAGAACAAGGTAGGCAATGGTGTGCTTGTCAGAACGTTAGACTGCACTAAAGCCAGACGTCACGTTACGCTAGAAGAAAACTAAAGGTAACTTTAGCCTGTATAGGGCTGTATCAAGTTGTCCAAATGAATAGGTCATTGTAGACGTTGCCGTTGTATTATTGCATGTGGATGTTGTTATGCTATGTAGGCTACTTCTTTTTTGCTGACTGACCTAAAACGGACAAATATTGTTCACGAGTGAATTATTTTTTTGCGGGGGGGGGCGGGTGGGATGGGTGTGCGTACCATAGCATTAATTCCTGCAGGCGCCCCTGACCTCTGAATACTCTTGTACCAATGATCTGGTTGACCAGTTTCATTCCATCTGCTTGTCTTCTCTAAATGTTATTGCACCCATGAAGGTTAGAACTAAGTCATCAGAAAGAAAGCAGCCCTGGATTAATAGTGGTATTCGCAGTTGTAAAAGGGATTGTAGGAAAGCTGAGCGTAAATGGAAGAAGTCTGGTCTTCAAGTTCATTATGACATTATGAAGGAATCACTTAAACACTATAACATCTTGGTTAAGGTTGCAAGATCACATTACTTTTCAGAACTTTCTGATCATCAGCATAATCCTAGATTTCTATTTAAAACAGTAGAGCAGCTGGTAAAGCCATCTACTCCCTGTAGCAGCTGGTAAAGCCATCTACTCCCTGTGTCCCAGTGGAAAGTGATGCTGATTGTGAAAATGTGTTGTCCTTTTTTACTGAGAAAGTAGAGTCAATTAGAACCTCTATTACCATTTGTATCAAAGATTATTGAAAGATTAGTGTCCAAGCAGCTTGTCTCTGCACTGGAAAATAATACTCTTTTTGAAAAGCTACAATCTGGTTTCTGAAAGTATCACAGCACTGAGACAGCACTGCTGAAAGTTACAAATGACCTTTTAAGAACAGCTGATGATGGCATGTGTTCTGTCCTTGTACTTCTTGATCTTAGCGCAGCCTTTGATACTATTGATCACAGCATACTGCTGCATAGACTGGAACATTGGGTGGGAATTTCTGGTACAGCCTTACAATGGTTTTCATCTTACTTGTCAAATAGGAAGTTTTGTGTTTCTGCAAACAGTTACACATCTTCATTTTCTCCTGTCAGGTATGGGGTACCTCAAGGGTCAGTTTTAGGACCAATCTTATTTTGTTTATACATGCTTCCTCTTGGGCACATTATCCAGAAACACTGTGTCTCCTTCCACTTCTATGCTGATGATACACAGCTGTACCTGCCCATTAGTTCCTCTGATCCTAGTATGCTGAATTCCTTAAATGAATGTCTTTGTGACATAAAAAACTGGATGTCGAACAATTTCCTCCAGTTGAATTCTGACAAAACAGAAGTCCTCATCATTGGATCCCAGCACATAGTGAAACAAATGATACCATCCTTAGGTCCCTTTCAATTTTTAGACTGTGTAAAACCTGTTGCAAAGAATCTTGGTGTCTGGTTTGACAGTAATTTAAGCTTTGAACGTCACATCACAAAGCTCATACAATCTCAAAACTAAAGGGGAGAGAGCCTTTAGTGTCAGGGCACCTAGGCTCTGGAATGACCTGCCTGATGAAATCAGGTCAGCCAAGTCAGTATGCTCTTTTAAATCCCTCCTTAAAACTCATCTTTACAAGCAAGCCTTCCTTAGTTTTGTTTAAGTAATATACTTAATTTTGTGTTAGGTTTATTAAGTTTTATTTCAGTGTCAAGTTTTATTTCAGTATCCTAAGTTTTATTTCAGTGTCAAGTTTTATTTCAGTAAGTTTTATTTCAGTGTAAGTTTATTTTCCTTTTTCAAATTTATGTTAAGTTCTAATTTAATTAATATATATTATTTGATTGTTATATTATTATGTCTTATTTGCATTTTCATTTATGTTGATATTGTACAGCACTTTGTAACTTTTGTTTTGAAAAGTGCTATATAAATAAAGATTATTATTATTATTATTATTATTATTATTATTATACACAACAACACAAGCTATGCAGTCGATGTAAAGCTCATGTAATGCTCATTAGTTCATACTGCTGTCCTTCCATCAGCTTATCCATCCACCAGCTTTGTAGGGGAGATAGCAGGTGGTTGGACTGTATTTTAGACTATTAGGTTGCGCCGTTCAGTTTTCATCGAACACAATCAAGGAGTGCTGGTCAGAGCACTACTTGAGGCCTGAAGATGTTGAATGGGGGGTTTTGGTTGAAAAGGATGACGCAAGGCGGTTTGAGTAAAGTTGACTTCTTCTATTGAACTTCAGTATTTACAATACATGGGTTTGGATCTGTGTTCATGTGTTTGCGTGATCGTTGGTCATTTATGCACACAAACACAAGGATTAATTCGAATGAAAGGAGAAAACTTTCTAAAGTCAGGTATACTAAACTAAAACTGAACTAAAAAAAGATGGAGGAATGCGTGATGTCATATCCTGAAACTAGCGATGTCAAAATAAGAGTCATTAAGCTAAACTCAGGAAATGCATTAACTAACCAGGGAAAACTACTTATCAAACTAAAAGTCCATAGCCTTTTCTACAGCCGCCCCCAAATGTACGTGGTACATTTGCAACAAAGAAAAGGCTACTCAAGTGGGACGACTCTCTTCCCCGACTGGAAGGGCTGCCAGAATCACCAGCCGGGCGACAGGTCGGGTGTAGGTGCGGTCTCTGACCTTCACATCCGCGGACCGGATGTGACCATCAGGGCTGGAGTGGATCTTGACAATGCGCCCAATAGGCCACATGGCCCTAGGGAGCTGGGGGTCCACGATCATTGCCACAGAGCCTTCTGTGACGTCGGCCGAGGAAGACTGCCACTTCTGTCTGAGCTGCAGCCCAGGTAAGTACAGGCTGATGAAGCGAGCCCAGAAGTGGTCTGTCAGCACCTGAGCGTGCTT
Source organism: Alosa alosa (assembly GCF_017589495.1). Taxonomy (NCBI): domain Eukaryota; kingdom Metazoa; phylum Chordata; class Actinopteri; order Clupeiformes; family Clupeidae; genus Alosa; species Alosa alosa. Next base: position 48,984,835 of record NC_063189.1, on the reverse strand, counting down.
CCACCTCCGCTGGCTGAGGAGCTCGTCTCTGGGGTAGACTACTTGCGGGAGGGACCCGTCGAGCCGCCCCATCAGCAGGCAGTTGGGAGTGACAGGGCCTGGGACACTGACGTCGGAGGGAACGTACCCCAACGGTTTGGAGTTCAGGATCGCCTCCACTTCGATGAGGACAGTGCGGAGGACCTCCTCCTGAAGGGGTTGAGCGCCTACAGTGGTGTACAAGGCTGAGCTTCACTGAGCGAATCTCTCGCTCCCACACTCCTGAAGTGTGGAGCAGCGGGAGGGTTGAAGTGGAAGTTGATTCTGTAGGGTGCCAGGAGGGACTGGAGATCAGGTGACATGGCTGCGAATGCCTCTCGTAGCTCTTTGTCACCGGCTTTGAAGTTGGTCCCCTGGTCTGAATAGAGCTCAGCAGGGGTCCCTCTACGGGCAATAAACCTTCTTAGGGCCATGAGAAAGGAGTCGGCATCGATGGAGTTAAGTAGGTCAAGGTAAACCGCTCTGACGGTTAGACATTTGAATATGATCCCCCACCTCTTCTCCAGACGCCTTCCCACCTTGACTTACAACGACCCGAAGCAGTCTACGCCTGTCGAGTGGAAGGCAGGTTTAAACAGGCATAGGCGGGCTAAGGGCAGATCAGCCATTTGAGGGACAGTAGGCTTCGCCTTCCAGCGGCAGCAGTCTGTACACGTTTTGTGGAAGCGACGTACTGCCTCTCGGACTCGCAGAATCCAGTAGGAGCGTCGGATCTCGGCAAAGACGCGCTCTGGCCCGGGGTGTTTCAAGCGACTATCGAAGTCCTGAATAAGCAGGCGGGTCACTGGATGTGAGGGGTCTAACACCACTGGATATAGACTGGTGTAGTCCAGGTCCTCTGACCGGCGGAGTCGACCACCAACTCTGATGAGGTCGCTGCTCTCGTCGAGCTCCGGAGAGAGGTTACAGAGACGGCTGCTCCGTAGGACTGGTTTCTTCACTTTAAGGAGACAAAGCTCGTTGGGGAAGCAGTCTGGCTGGACCCTTCAGAGAAGGTGAGTCTCTGCACGGCGGTAATCCTCTGCACTAGCGCATCTATCCTCAGCAGCCGCCCCATGAAGCTCCAGGGCTGTGGCCTGCAGCAGCTCCCTCCAGGTGTTGTACTGGTTCAGCTCTGAGTCGGCTTGACGCATAGCTGTGGAGGTGGCACCACAGAAGGTCTCTTTGCGAAGCTCTGCAGGGTCTGGAGGATCTCCCAAGGTGCCTGGAGGCTCCTCTGGCCACTGGTCACGAGGTAAGAGGAGGAAAGGAGGGCCTTGGTTCCATCGGTTGGGTTGGGCTAGGTCCTGTCGCAGTCTCTTGCTGCGAGTAATATCGTCGGCAGGATTCTGGGCAGAGTCGACGTACCGCCATGTATGCTGCTGAGTGAGATCTTGAATTTCAGCGACACGGGTGCCGACGAAAACTTTAAATCAGCAGGATTCCGATCTCAGCCACGCCAGCACGGTTGTGGAGTCCGTCCACATCATGGTTTGCTTGATGTCCAGGGTGAGCTCATCGCTCAGCAGCTTGGAGAGCTGAGCTCCGGTGAGGGCACCACACAGCTCCAACCTCGGCATGGACTGTATCCTGAGGTACGCTACCGCTCTGTAGGCCAGCTCCGATGCATCGCAGAAGATGTGAAGCTCTCTCTCGCTTACGGCAGCAGCTGTGCCCTTGGGTAGGTATGGACGACTGAAGCGGACTTGGGGGAGAAACTGCAACTCTCCTTCCCTGTCTCTCCACTGCTTGAGGAGATGTGGGGGCAACTGGGGGTCATCCCAGCCTCTCTGCTTGTCCCAAAGGCATCTCACTAGCATCTTGGCTCTGGTGGTATAGGGCAGGATGAAGCCCAAGGGATCATACTGACTGGCGAGCACCTTGTAGATGTTGTGCATTGTGAGCTCCTCATACTAGATAGGGCGACATTTATATCCCAGGACGTCAGTGGAGAACTGCCAGCTGAGACCTAATGTCGATTCGGGACTGTCCGTCTTCTCGTGTGCCAACCAGAGGTCAGCGTTGGTGGATCGGAGGTCCTCAGGTAGGTGGCTGATCACTTTAGGTATGTTGCTGGCCCACTGACAAAGTACAAAGCCAGCAGAGGACAGGAGCGCTCTACTGAAGTCCTCACCTCATCTCCAGGCTGGGTGTTCTCTCTTGTGTGGTGCTGCAGGGCGAACACAGCACAGCACGGGCTGCAAGTTGTGCCAAATGGCAGCACTTGCCACTCGTACACTGCAGGGGGTTGGTGTTGCTGTAGGTTACGCCACACAAAGCGCAGGAGAGGCCGGTCCTCGGGTAGCAGGCGAACTTGGTGGAACATGCTCTTTATGTCTCCACTCACAGCCACTTCATGCTCCCGAAATCTGAGGAGGACTCCCAGCAGAGATGCTCCGAGAGTAGGCCCAGGTAGGAGGTATTCGTTGAGGCTCTGACCTCGATACCGGAACGAGCAGTTGAATACAAGCCGGTGTTTGCCATCGTGGCTAACTAGGTGGTGGGGAATGTACCATGCTTCCTCTCTTCTGGTTACTTCTGATGGCTCAAGCTTCACAACAGACCCTGCCCGTATCAACTTGACGATCTCAGCGCGATACACAGTGGCCTTCTCAGGATCTCTCTGGAGTCGTCTCTCGACTCCTCTAAGGCTTGGCAGGACTGCATCGGGGGTGACTTGAAGGCGTGGCATGTCCTTATGCCGCAGCAGGGGGGTGGGGAGGCGAGAGATGCCCTCAACTTCCGTCACGGGTCGTCTTTCCTTCAAGCAGGCTGATGGCAAGGTTGTCTTGCTTGGAGCGGATCACCACTTTGCTGTCCCTGAGTGGTATGAGGTCAGCTTGCCACAGCTTCTCAACATTCTTCATTAACTCAGTCACTTGAGGAGGAACTGAAGTGAAGAAGCAGTGCTGTGGGCTGGAGTGCTGGCTTATAACACTGGAGGGGCCCTGCAAGGCCCAGCCCAACCTGGTGTGGACTGCTGTTGGCCACCAGGGGGACCCAGTCGTACTGGCTGGGTAGGAGTCACCAGGTGGGGGTGGTCACTGCCTACGAGCAGGAGTGGCTTGGCCTTCTTGAAGGGCTGAAGAGGCAGTCCTGAGAGGTGCTTATACTTAAGTATGGTCGGCGAGATCGATGCGGGCAGAGGTGAAGGCATTGGTGATCTGGTACTTGGTCTTGGGTCTTGCCTTGGAGGCGATGGTGAAGGATACGCTGGCTCCATGTAGGGTTTGGACATCCTGTCTGATTGTACGTAAAGGTAAGGATTCAGGAGTTCCATGGAGACCCAATGCCTCAGCGGCAGCTGGCAGCAGCATCGTTCTCTCTGACCCGTCGTCCAATACAGCATAGATGTCCAGAGTGCGGCCGCCATGGTACAGGAACACTGGAACCACTTTCAGCAGCACCCTGCTGCCCGCAGCTGGCCGATCGAGGTACAACACCTCGGTGGAGGTTGTGCCACCGTCTTGAGGTGGCGCTGTTGCTTGGGTGGGGCCTCTCGGGGTTGCTGTATTGACTTTGTGTAGGGCCTGTGGCGACCTTGACACAGGTTGCAGGTCTTCTTTAAGGTGCACTGTACCGCCTGGTGTGAGCGTGCACAGCGCCAACATCTCTTGTTGGTCTTAATCCACTCAGTTAGCTGTTCTTTGCTTAGCTTACTGATGGCCGTGCACTGACTCAGGTGGTGTTCTCGGTTATCGCAGAATGCACAGTAGGGTGCTGGATTGACCTTGGTTTGACTGTCACTTATAGGTTTGACCTCCCTAGGTGTACTGTCTGTTCCATGCAGCACAGTGACAGAGGGCTTCTTTGGGTTGGTGCTAGGCTTAACACTGGGCTTGGCTTTCACCCCTCTGGAAGACAGTTGGCCATTGAAGTCTTGACACCAGGCTTCATGCTTTAGCCACTGAGCTAGTTCGTAGAGGGTGTAACCTCTTACATCTGCGGAAATCAGCTCGCTGTTCTGGTGGCAGCTTGCTGAGCAGCCTTGCAACGTGGGTACCGCATAGGAGCTCCACCTCACCATCAGGGCCAAGTGTCTTCAACATTCCCACCAGTGACTGTATCTGAAGGGAGAACTGGTTGAAGGCCACTGCATCGCCCCGTCTGATGTCAGGTGTGTCCATCACCTCAGCGATCCGCTTAATAGTCAGCTGATGAGGCTGTCCAAACTTCTCATTCAGGGCCATCATTGTGTCAGTAAACGGTGTCTGGGAGTGGATGTAGGCATCAGCTATCAGTTTGGCCTCCTCTAGCTTCAGGTGATCAACTAAGACTTGATACATTTCGGTGCTATCAGCAGGTAGCAGGTTCTCTAGGGCAATCTTGAGGTGAGTAAACTCACCAGGGTCTCGATGAGAGAAGTTTGGTATGGTAGCATGGGGGCCACGATATGCTGATTCTACGATGGAGGTGTGGTATGATGGCCTGGAGTAGGTTGGCGCCTGCCTGGTTGCATATGGCAGACCCTGAGGAGGTGGTGGACGTTGCACTGGTGGAGGGCGGAGTGCAGTGGGGTTCAGAGGCACACCATAAGGTGTGGAGGTGAGCTGCGGTGGAGGTGGGGGCAAACTAGACCATGCAGGGCGCTGTCGCTGGGTAACTGTAGGCCCGTGGCTATTACTGGGGTAGGTGGGCCCGAAAGGTTGGCTAGTTGGTGGTGCTGACAACGGCTGGGCTACTGGCGCCACATTCGGCTTGGCTTCTAGTGTCTCATTTCTTAATAGCTGCAGTTCACTCATCAATCGGTCGAGGCGGTCGACCATGGGCTGCTCACTCGCAGGTGGCACATCTCCGGTGTTGCTTAACCACAGTGGTGGTGGTGGCCATCCTCCATCATCATCCACTGTGGTAGGGTGATAGCCATGTGCCTCGTGCGGTTGTTGTAGACTGCGTGCAGTATTCACCAGCTGTAGCATGTCTGCGCGGACTGCTTTCAGTTCTGCCAGACCTGCTGACATGCGCTGCTGGGACTGCAGTGACTGCTCCAACATGTGCTCTAACACACGCCTCTCATGCTGGATGTCTAGCTCTGCGTCATAGGCTGTGCTCTTAACAGGTGAGTGACTCAGGAGATGATGACGAGGAGCACTGGGACCACGTACATTTTCCTCTTCAAGCCAATGAGCACCAAGCCCCCTGTAGTCTACTTCATCATCTTCATAACGGAGAGGAGGGCGTGTCTGGCGTCGGGGGCGCGCACCGGGGAATTCAACATCTTTCATATCCATCTTGATTGAGTACAATGTACCTCCGGCTCGACGGACCATTAATGTAGGGGAGATAGCAGGTGGTTGGACTGTATATTAGACTATTAGGTTGCGCCGTTCAGTTTTCATCGAACACAATCAAGGAGTGCTGGTCAGAGCACTACTTGAGGCCTGAAGATGTTGAATGGGGGATTTTGGTTGAAAAGGATGACGCAAGGCGGTTTGAGTAAAGTTGACTTCTTCTATTGAACTTCAGTATTTACAATACATGGGTTTGGATCTGTGTTCATGTGTTTGCGTGATCGTTGGTCATTTATGCACACAAACACAAGGATTAATTCGAATGAAAGGAGAAAACTTTCTGAAGTCAGGTATAACTGAATCATGGCATCTGAACTAAAAAAAGATGGAGGAATGCGTGATGTCATATCCTGAAACTAGCGATGTCAAAATAAGATTCATTAAGCTAAACTCAGGTAATGTGTTAACTAACCAGGGAAAACTACTTATCAAACTAAAAGTCCATAGCCTTTTCTACAAGCTTTCACAGCACAGTATCACTCCATTGATGCTGCAATCACTGCAATCTATGTGTGCTTCTTAAGGGTACTGGGGAGATGTATCTATAAGGAACTTCATCCATGCAAAAGATCTTCAGTGGCAGACAAGTGATCTGTAATAATATCCAAGGAACAGCAGCAAGCTCAGTAAGTCTGTGGATTTCCCCAGTGCAGCATCCCATGATAATGCACATCATCCCAAAATATAGGCCAGCATATCAAAGAGATACCAGCATGGCAGACAACAAGGGAGCTGTATCAGAAATGATTGTAATAACAAAGAGTTGTGCTGTTGATGAGATCATCACTCTTGAGGTTGAAAGCTGACTTTACGGGGGAAAAAAACAGACTTGACAGTCTTTCTCAACCATAATGAATCATGTCAAAAGTATTATCAGAAAACATTAATATTCTACCTAAAGATCCAAGTAAAGTAGCACCATGTGTTTTTCAGAAAGAGAAGGCTGGCAGACTACAGGAGACCGTATTAACATAGTAATGGGTGTAGATGTTCTATAGCAAGAGTCATTGTTATCCTCTCTACAACACAATGCCAACAAAAGCCATGAATCAGTTTAGCGTGCACCTGTGGGCTATAAGCCCTCCTCCATCCTCATAAATCACCACACCGTACTCTGCACTCTGGCTGACAGCAAAGTGTTTTGTCAATTAAGGCTTTTGTGAATCAGCCAAACACATTGATTCCCCAGCAACTGGATTAAACACCAGCAAATAAATACACGTCAGCAATATCTGGGTCAACTTTTGTGTTTGTGAGATACCTCAAGCAAAATGACACTGAACAGAACCTCCAACCTTGTCTTTTGTTTCCATGGTGACAGGTATGGCATATTCTATGTGCAAAATTGGAGTACAGTCACAACCCTCACAAGCCTGGTGATATTTTTCTTGCTTCTTGAATCCGGTGCTGTAAAAGAGCCTGGTCATCCATGAATAGTACAAAATTGTTGAGCGACCTGCGTTATCTGATAATAGCTCTGTAGGGGATATCACTTCAATGTCCAAAATGAAAGCCAGTTATGGTGATAGGCTTGCCCAAGACAGCTTGCTGTACATCTCTATTTCTTCAATTGTGAGTTGTCCTCTGATTCTCAGCAAATAGAAGGTATTTTGAGGAGATTTGTGAGGGAAACAATGGGATAGGGACAGCTGTGCTACCCATCTGGAGTGAGTTGGTGATGTATGGCAGCATAATGGAACTCACACAGTCACTCTCAGTTACGGCAAAACTATGTGCCAAGACAAGGATACAACGATACAAGGAAGTTTATTGTCACATGCATATAGTTACTGGAAGTAAGAAATGCAGTGAAATTGTCTGGTGTCAGCCTATTTGTGCATTTATGGGGAGGAGGGGTGAAAAGTGCAGTAGAAGAGGGGTTTAGTAGATTAAGTGGCAAGGACTGCATACAAGGAGCACCCAAGAGCAACAGGAGGCAAGGACAAACTCCCTTACTAAGGAAGAAACCTTGGGCAGATCCACGGCTCAAGGGGCTAACCCAACTGCAGGGTGCAGGGCAGTGTGCAATATATCATGAGACAATGTGCTGTGTATTGTTTGATTTTGAAACATACTTTGCTGCTAGGCCTCCAAAAACAAGCATATGATTGATTCTGTACAATAGCATATTTAAAAGGTCATGTTGCTTAGAATTCAACAGAAAAACAACACCCACCATACAATATGGTGGAGGAGGTGTCATGAATTCTGACACAACTTTCTCAGGATTTTTTTTACTATTAATTACAGAACACACAACAATGATCTTTTCTGTATACAGTAGCTCTGCATGTAAGGCATAACATATAAGAGAAACCCTGTCACAGAGCATTTCTCTCTAAAGTTATAGCATAACATTTGATTTTGTAGCTTATTTGGACCTATGTTTGTGTTTTCAATTTCAGCGTAATTGTTGCTAATGTCTGAATTATGTTCCAGAGATTTCCCCATAGCCATTATTTGAATTTAATTCCAATTGTTTACTGTGTATTGTGAGAGGTGGGTCAAATGGTACACAAATATAGTTATGAAAGAGAAAAGTGGCTAAGTAGTCAAAAGAGAACCCTCTACAAGTCCCGGTGGTCAGATCAGGCCTGCCAGTAGGTTTCAAGGAAAAATGACAAAAAAGATATTCACATCCAGTTGTCTTCAACAATGTGTAAAAAGCAATATCTCTATGATATGATAAATCTAGCACTGCAAACCATCCTCGGGAAGGAAGAAGCCAAAAACCTCACATGGAAGTAGGGTATCATCAAATAACAATCTGATACCCATGCAGAAAAATTATAATGACCATGACAATGACGGTCCCCACGAGGTCTCATTCCAACAGATCGGGCCCACGGCCCAATATGAGTCTGGCAGCCCTGCTCTCCAGTATGCAACTATATGAACACATGCATGAACACATCATGACATATTAATAATAAACAATTAACATGCTTCATGTGGGGGTACTCATCGTTGGCGTTACATACCTTGCAAAGAAAGCATGGCTGCTCCATTTTAGCACCAACATTTCCATTGGTGAATGTAATGTTCATAGGCCTAGAGCACAAATGTACAGAAAACTACTTATACGTATGCAATCTAATTCTATTCAACCTAACTCTACACCCTGGCTGCATTTAAAAATCTAATCCGTATGGGGTAGGGGAAACAGAGCTTTCAGTGATTCCAACACAAAGCCAAAGCAGTGAAAATAATGTTCCATCCTGCATATAACCTTAATCTGTCAGACTCTAGCTTCAATCTTAGCCTTGGCCTCAGCACACAAGCAATCTCAGGGTGAGTCAAATGTGAATCCTGGCCTATTTGTTCACATATTGTGGAGGACTGGAGTCTGGGGTGAACACATGGAGAGCTAAGAGCAGGCAGACAGCCATGAGAGCCGGGGAGATGTATTGCACAGGTTAACAAGGGGGGGGTGAGGGCCAGCCTCAGCGCAGCAATGTCGGATCAATTATCCTCACCAGTCAACAGTCAAGGCAAGACACATAGTCACAGAATTAAAACAGAAATAGCCAGCCAAACAGAAAAAAAACCTCAATATCAAAATAAATTAATAATTCTCCTCCAAGAACCATAAGATGACCTCAAGATATAAAAATAAAGTTTCTTTAATGTGGATTGGCATAAAATAACTTCAAGAACGGAATAAAACTTCATAAGTAGCTTATACATGATGACATAAACAAGTACAATATGACATTCCCTTTCCAACTGACTCGAAGCCTAGACAAACTATTTATGGAGTTAAAATATAGTAATTTGTTAGCTTTGCATTTACTACTGACAACAAGATGGTCAGATTCATTGGACCCTAATTTAAATGGTGGCAAGGTGCAAAGCCTAGGGTATGTGGAAACACTGAGCTGACTCATTTTGTTTGCAGTTAAGGCCGTGCCCATGATGTCAAAATAACACGTTGATTTTGCCTAGTTATTATGACCACCGCGCAGCAAAGCGGCGGTCATAAAGATTTAGTCAGATTTTTTTTCTTTTTCTTTTTCGCATGGCCAATTTTCCGTCAAGGATTCCCAGGACACTGAAAGACCGGGGTGCATGAAACTTGGTGGGCATGTAGCCCCACAAGGATAGCATGGAGCCATTGTTTTTCATTTTGATCTGTAGCCCCCCCCCCCCGTTGGACTGGACCCCCCGAAAGGGTAGGGCGGACACAGTTTTCTGTGAATATCTCGAGAACCATAGGGTTTAGGAGGACCATCTTTTTTTTGTATGTTGATCTTAAGGGGCCATGTCAACCCATTCCATAACCACTCATTTCATGTATAGCGCCACCTAGTTAAAAACGAAAAAGTAAAAAATTAGGTGTTTTAATCACAATATCTCTGGCTGACATGGTCAAAACTTCACGAAATTGAAAGTGTAAGATCATTATGACACCCTCTGAATGCATGCCAAGTTTCATGGACTTTCAGTTCATGGGGGGCCATACAATAAATTAATTTATGTGTACATTTAGTGATCATACGTATGACACATACACACACAGTAGACATATGTACGCATGCATGCCCATGCACACACACAGGCACACCCACAAGCACATGCACGCACACACACACACACACACACACACATACACGCACACATGCACACATTTCAAGAATTTCTCAGAATTATGAACAAGCAAGATGGGGGTGGGGTTGTATAAAATGTATTTTACATGTGAAATCTATGAACTAATCATGTTTAGGTACTTGTTGTCTAGCAGATACCAGTGAGAATTGAATGTGCATAATGCAATTCAGTGAGACAGTTAGAATCATATATGCCTTTCAGCGTGACATTTTTGTGGAAAAAATGTGCTAGACTGGGCGGCGGTCATATTTTTATATCTAAAAATATCTATATCTACATATTTTTATATCTATATATAAATATATCCCTCATATATTTATATCTAGTTAAATTAGCTTTAGTCAGACTTTGCACTTTGGCCGTTATGTCCGTGAGTAGAGCCTCCCACATATAGGCTACTCCCTAATATGTGCCCACTCATTTTTTTTAAATTCAATCATACATACACCTGTTATCACATTATTGTGCTGTCTTATTGATGAATGATGGTATTTTTGTTGTTGTGTGTTTAAGCAATAAGCCCAGTGAAGCCATGGTGTAAAGTGATCTTAGAACAGCTACCACAGTTCTGCTGAACAATGCCGCTCAGCTATTCACCTGATAAAAGCAGTTACTGGACTGGAATGGATCGATAGGTCATGTCATCTGTTAGTCAGTCGGAAATGATTGTTTAACATCATATTAATATTTTATCATTGCTGCCTCTGTAACTTCCGTGGGTTAAATATTGCACGACACCAGCTGGAAATTAAGCATGTCTCTTCGCTTCGGAATCTCATTTTCCTTTACCGCTGACATAATTGCTTGCTGATATTTTGAGAGATGTGCTGCACTGTGAAGATAAAAGCATTAAATGTCATCTTGTTCTTCTGGAGAGACTGCATATTCACTCACAGAACCACAAATCTAAAAAGCGTATGCTTGAAGGTCATTGCTCCATCAAAGACATTTCCTCAGGGCAGATGTGATCCTTTGTTTTGTTCTGATTCAAAGGAAGCATCAAAGATGTAGGTGAAACTGAAATACTGACTCATATTGTGTAATGTATGTCCTGTGGTTAACTTTGCATACAGTAGGCCTAACTTGCATACCACACAAATGGAAGAGGCTAAAGAAACCGAAACCATTGTTAATGAATTGGCAGAGATCATTGCTCTTTGCATCCAACACTGATTGGGGGGGGGGGATTGTGGGAGTTAGCTGTTTGCTGATCAAGTGATTGATTGTAAAGTATGCTGACTGGTAGTCAGCTGTTTGCATATATTCTAGATGTTAAGTGTTAAGTGTAATCCTGCATAAATGGACCTTGACTTTTATTTATCAATGTTTCTGTACAGTAATTGCATAATGGGTATTCCTCAGCAGGTAGCTGCGGCAGGTAGATCAGGCTGCTAATGTTGGGAGCAGGACAAGTTTGATCTGAATGAAGTGTGACTAAAGATACAGTAGATACATGGCATTAATGCGAGAATTTTATTTTTATCTCACAGGAGGAATGTTAGAACACTTGCCTAAAGTTGAAAACATTATCTATTGCGTCATGTTGCTTTAAAAATGTATGGCCTAAAATTTACTACATAGCATTGCATCATCAATGTGAGTAAATGTTTAAAACATTTTCATTATTTTCAGTGTAGGCTACACAGTCAATAATGAAAGATGGAAAGGGAGTTGATGTATAGTCATTCCATTCAGTGGTGATTCACTTTTACTTCTGCATTCTGAATCATCTGCTATGGTGTTGCCATGTTACGTAATAGACCAGCTAGCACTGAGTTTCTGTGTCAAAGACAACAGATGACATGCCTCGCAAAGGAGTTGTACTCAAAACAATAACTAGGCTGACTCTTTTTGCTTTGGATGTTGCAGTGGCAGGGGTCTTTAAAAGACTCTCATGATGGCATGCTGATGTAATGTTGACTGCCCTTTCTGTTATTCCTACTGTACAACTAAGCACTGTTCCTTTAATGGCCCTCTGTGTTGATGGATTGGCATGTATGAGACAACATAAAAGCACACTGACAAAGTCTTACCTTGTAATGGTTCACAAGAAACAATGATTGTCGCTTTAACAAGGTCATCATTATCAGAAGGAGAGGACCTATGTCATGTTTCACTGAGTTTGTTAATTAGGGTGGTAAAATTGCTTGTGATGAGTAAGATTGAACTAAAGGCGATTGGCAAACATACACCATGTTACTGCAAATCTATTTTGCGCTCTGTTTAATTAATGACAGATAACAAGGTATCTAGAACAGAGAACCATACATGCCACCCTGGGGCATTCTTGTTTGACCATGCTTGTTTTTCATTGTGCTTGTTTTTATTCCTGGTATGTTTCAGACATACTTGCTTGCCCTTTCACTTTGAGATTTTATTATTTTTAAGGTAATGGAGGGCCCACCTCTCTGTGGAGTGGAGTAAATGTTCTGGCTCAGTTTTGTTCTTGTGATGCTCTTTTTTGATGTTTTGTACTTGTTCACCTGGAATCACAAAAGAAGTGAATATCAGACCTGCAGGCAAGGTGCCAGTGGTATCTTTGGATGTGGTATCTGGATTTTTTCCCCCAAGGCTATGAAAGGAGCTCTGAGTAAATGTTCTCTGTTCAACATGATTTCCCTATGTTCATCAGGTGCCACACACAGACACACACACACACATCAGGTGTGTGTGTGTGTGTGTGTGTGTGTGTGTGTGTGTGTGTGTGTGTGTGTGTGTGTGTATGTGTTTCAGTGGGTGTGTGTGTGTTTCATGGAAAGGATAAAGGCAGAGACAGGGGCTGGGCCACTGCGGCATGTGGCACAGGGGATCTCCCACTAGTCTGCATGGCAATGAATCCTAATTTACCCCACTGATCAATATAAGCGCATTCACAGACTTGATAGGAGCAGTCGGACAATCCATGGGGGGTTGAGCCTCTTCTGCGTTTAGCATACTGATACAATCTACACTGCCCCCACAAAGCCTGTCGCCCCAAACAAGAGAGACCTCGCTGCATGAACAATGAGTCTGGCCTAATGTCTGACATGCAGTAGATAGGGGACTGGAGGAAATATCTGAACTGTATTGAGAACAACTATCAGAACTCACTATTTAATCTATAATAGTTGTAACAGATGGAACAATGATGAGAAGAAGAGTATGTGTGTCTGTGTGTGTGTGTGAGAGAGAGAGAGAGAGTTATTTCTCAAAAAGGACAGGTGCTTTTAATGATCATTTATGACAACTGCCACACTGGCATCATGTTTCAGAGCTGGGCGTGACAAAAAGGGGAAATCCACACAAAGCCAAAAGGCAAATGTTCTGTTTTTTAATGTTAAATAGGTTCAGAGGCAGACAGGTGTCCTGGAATCAGTTCCAAATAGCCTCTAGAGTAGTGTTCAGCCCATTTGGCCCACACACTGCAGATTTGCCTTGAAACCCCTTTTGTAGCTAACATGGCCTCATCATGACTTCATGAACCAGAGATGTAATGAAATGTAGCGAAGGGCAGCTTCTGACAATCAATACAAATTTGGTCTTATTAGTCAGTAACACACTGTTTCCTAGGAAAAGCACCAAATGCACATAATGAGATTAAAACAACGTAAGTGACTGTGACAGACATGGTGGCATTGCAGCTGAAGTTAACACAGCCTGTTATCTACACTGCCCTACAAAGCCAAAGTGCAGTAACTGCATTTTTTGTGAAACCTTTTTACACCAATATGAAATGCCATATCTTCCGATCAATCTATCAAAATCTCATTAATCTACTGAAACATTTCCTGAAGATATAGGGACTTTCATTTTACAGTATCTGCTAAAATACAGTGTGAGAGACATACAACAATTGCTCTTGGGTGCTCTTTGTTGGTGCCCCCCCCCCATCCCAATCCTCCCTCACCTTTCTTATGCAGCCCTTGCCACTTAATCTACTAAACCCCTCTTCTACTGCACTTTTACCCCCATAAATGCACAAATAGGCTGACACCAGACATAATGCGACTGAATGCGAATGCACGATTTGATGCAGGCAAAAGTATTGACTGTTACTAACAAAGGTTTTATAGCAATATTATAAATGTGGCGACAGAATAGCCTAGAACTTGGGTAAGCCTTGCGTTTAGTAGCCTAATTGCGGTGATAGCCAAAACTAATGTGAATCACGGACTATCCTACAACCAAAGAAAGTAAAGGTGATTAGTAGGCCTAGCTGCGTTAGCCAAATAAAGGACGGGACTGCACCCTTCACAAACCGTAAAATAAAGTTTATTAGTTTTACAGTTGGCTACAGTTGACAGTTCACCATCAGTCCACACAAACAATTCTGGTTTCCTTGCACTAGCCATTTCGCCGTAGCCTATTCTGTCTGTTTTTAAAGCGCACGTTTTGCAAGTTTTGGTGAATTTCTGTAAAGACACAGTGCCACCCATAGGCCTGGGGTATGAAGTAACGTGTTGAGTCGTGTTGAGATGGATCCGTTTGGACGCAAATATTCTTGATACGGTTCCAGGGAAGACGGAGGAAAAAAAGATCGGTTTGGTACGTGTGGACTAGGCTATAATTTCACTGCATTTCTCACTTCCAGTAACTATATGCATGTGACAATAAACTTCCTTGTATCCTTGTTTTTCTCAGTTTTGAATTTTCGTAGATACTGCTCTTTGCCTTTGTAGGGCAGTACAGTATGTCTACATTTTACCATGTATATTTTTCACAATAAATTGACAGCCATAGCAGCAATGTTAAAGTAGATCAGTGTGAATGTATTCTTGTTACAGGCTGTTTCGGTGTGCTGGCTGGCATGGGTCTTGCCTGCGAGAACCTAGACAAATGTTTGAATTTGCTCTGCAGATTCATCTGGCAAGTCTTCAATTTACAACGATTTCAAAAACAATCTCTGAAAACCCAGGAACCAATCACAATCACTTGTCTGGGATGGGGATGGCTTTATAGGATGACAAACAGGAAAGCAGGGAGCACTGTTGAACACAACCGATGGCTGGGCTGATGCCGTCAGTATTAAACTGTCCTAAACTTGTGTATTTATTCAAAGTAAACAACTGCATTTAAAATTTTTGTTTACAAGATAGATGTGTTTGCTGTACATCCAAGGATTCGATAAGAGTAATTTTAGTAACTGCAGGTTGTGCCCTTTAGAGATTAAATGAATGAGGCATTCCCAGATCAATCGGTCCCCAGACAAATTGGTCTTGTCTTTAGCCAGGCTAGTTTAGGCCTATTTTGGAAAAAAAGTAAGTCCTCTCCTGAATAAATTTCAGTCTTACAAAGAGCTTTCTGAGTGAACAGACAGAGCTGCATAACACAAAAACAGGATAACTTTGCCGCAGGTCACGATAGATCCATGTGTTCTAGATCTAAGGTCCACTGACAGTGCAATTTCTTTTCCAGATCAAATGTTACTTTCCATTAGGTTTGACCCGTTTTTTCCTGTGGAATAAATGAAGTCAGATTCTCTGATTAACTTTTAGCTCGTATCCAAGTCCCAATTTTAATTACTTTGAGCATGTGCTCAGACTGTGGCTCAATTAGATTTCATGTATTAATAATTAAATTCCACGAAAGATTTTGCAGATGGAGAAATGAGACTGTCATCGTACCCAGTTATCTGTCTCATTTCTAATTGCTAATTATGTGCCCCGCTAGTCCTAACGATGATGAGTAGAAGTGCAGAAATCAGGCTTATATTCAGATGGTAAAATCATATTTCTAGAGAAGATGTGTGTCTGCAGATCTGGGACCGGGTTTATTTAACCAGAAACAGTGCTTTAATGGTGAGGGAACAAAAGCCTACTGATTTTAGCCTCAATAGAAATGATCTAGTATCCATTGATTCCTCTGCGTTAAACTTTACATAATGAGTGCCAGTAACAGTTGTCCTTGCAGTAAATCACCTAATACAGAAATATAGTATGATTGCCAGGGCTCATATAAGTGATAATGATTTAATCTGTCACAAGTTAACCCAGTTTTATGACAATGTTAGATTGTATTACATATCCCTTTGGCTTTTTCTCATTTTTGGATTAATTTGATTAGAGTTACGGATCACATGTTTTACAGGAAGTGACATTTACTGTTATTTAAATTTACCTCAGCTCTGCTTTACAAATGGAGTGAGATTAATGTACAAGCCATCTGCAAATGGAGGAGAGCTGTGACGGTATTGATTGCAGGTGCTATTTTAGTGAAAATCTATTTTGTTGTTTTGTCTTAAAGAAATGTTTGGTCATCTCCAATTCAGCAATCATCTTGAAGATGCAGGATTTTATCATTCAAGGGTAAAATTACTCTTTTTTGAAACAGTAAATAATTTATTGTGTTTAAGTAGAACAATGGGCTGGCAGAGATGTAGCCTATATTGTCCATGTGTATGACCTCCCTGTGGGGTGGTCCACTTTTAGAATCTACTCCATCTTTACACACCTAACCACAGGGGTGGCGAGGGGGATGGGGAGAGGGGTTGGCATTGAGGGGTTCTTCTGTTAATCTGGGTTAACAAATGACTAATTGAGTGAATGTTCCCACTGCATGTGTTGTTAAATATCACATTTCCCACACACAGCAGCACTGATAACACAGTGACTGGGCCAGTTGTCCTGCTTTAGTCTACCTTGCTCAAACTCATACGCATATTTGAATTCCCATAACCCTGGACTTCCCTATGGGAGAAGGCTAGTGAGCATCTCTTAGGTCCTGCTCCTGATTCAATCTCCAAGATGGATCAGCATTAGTGGGTTCAATCTGTCTCTCCAATCCAAGGGAAAACAAGGCTTATCTGCCTCTGACAGACTTCTGCCCAGGGGCCAGATAGAGGAGGTGGCAACCTAAACAGCAGGCAATGATATTAACATGTTTGTGTCAGGTTGCTACCACAGCAGGTGCTGCAAGAAAACTGCTGGGAGCATACAGACTCTGCCACATGTCTGTATTCATACCTTTTCTCTACATGCTCATACAGTATGTAGTGTGTGTAGGGGCGGCAGAGATAATGTGGATTGGAGGAACGCAGTGGCCATCAACAAAATGTAATGCCATGTTTTATTTGTGTTTATATTAAACACATTCAAAACAGGGTGATGCTCCTAATAATACATAAATAAATCAGTCATTTAGACAGTTATTTGTTGTGCCTTAGAGCGATTATGAATCCCATCCCTCAGGAGATACAGAGCAGATCTGTAGACAAAGTTCACTGGTACAGACTGCCCCCTTGTGTCTTAGAGGAGCAAACACACACCATGGGCACTATGAGCAATCACACAGCACAATTTACCAGAGGCCATTCAAAAATGGACAAATAGTCAGAGAAAGAGACGAGAGCATTTGGTGTCCCTGAACTTGTTACTGTGGCTGTGTCCCGGGTGGACCCTCCTTGTGTGAGAAGAGTAGTGCCTTAAGTAGTGCCTCTCAGCAGGCCCCTCACAGGGGGAATGGAACTCTGCAACTGTCAATTTCATGGCTCACAGCTTTTTAATTATTAGTACAGCGACTGAGAAGTCAAATAAGATCAGAAGTGTGAAGGGGAGTTAGGGAATGAATACAGTGAATGAGAGAGTGAGTGGGTGGAGGGGTACGCGTGTTCATTTGGTGTACAGATTCTGATGAAAGAGTCAACTATATCTAATCTCATCTAAATAGAGCATACTTCTTTCAGATAATCTCTTAAATAAACATAAATATCTCTATAAAACATAAATATTTAATAAAATAATATGCATCATATGTGTATGTCAAAGGTTGCTTGTCATGTATTCAGCATTCCATACTATTCCATACCATACTCCGTGTTAAGAGTATATGTATGTTTGGGCTGTCATTATCACTATTCTCATCATATCCAAATGCACTCTGTGACAGAATTGCCAAGAATTACCAGAATTGCCAAAATGCACAAACTCATCGCATCTCAATTGTACAGCATGGGGCTCTTTAACAAGCACCTTAATATGTTATGTTAGTGTGGCGGCGAAGAGGAGAATGCACACCCATAGGGGTTCTGGCCATAGGTTATCAAATTAAAAGTAGCTGCACACTCTGATATCTTTATATGATGTTTTCTAAACAAAGTTCGGGAGGAGCCCTTAGGGATGATTGACAGCAATTAACTCACCTGTCTTCCGCCGCCAGGGTATTTAAGCCGGCCTCCTTATCCATACGTCACATGTCGCGGCGCTGGAAACGGTGGAGTCGAGCTTTCTCGGGGCGCATCCGAATGACATGATTTTGGTGTCGGCTCGGCGTGTGTGCTCCTGGTCATCCATGTATTGATCTAGAGTGCATTTTACTCCGGATAATTCCTTTAACCACGACTTCCTTCCCGCAGCATCTCCGCCATACTTCCGGATCCGACTCCACTTCTTCAGACAGCCCCGGTAGCGACCGCGTCGCTACTCCCTCTGCCCCCTCTTCCCCTCCCCCACCCACTTCCCCCAGCCAGGACCCGGTCCAGGGCTACCCCTCTTCCAGTCGTTCCGACGACTGCTCCCTCCCTTCCTCCTTTTTCCCCTCCCCTTTCCATTCCCGGAGTCACGTCTGTAGGCTACAGCACGCCACGACTCATGAAGAGGCGTTCGTTCAAACTCACCTTGCCAGCTCCTATTTTCTTTACGAGTTAGCAAGCACCTGGTCTCAGCCGGCTCCGGTAGGGCCCGCTCGCTACCTCCCCCCCCTATCCATCCCTTCCCCGGCTCCACGCTAGACCAGCCCGCCGCAGCGGGTTATCAGCACTCCGCGAGTGCTTCGGATCATGACGTCCCATTCCGGCTCCCCAGCTATTCACTGGCCACAGCAAAGGCCCTTCGACCATCTCCTCACGCTGCACGTTAGGGCTGTCACTTTTGTGAAAAAATCCTTGAGACATAATTGTTCATTGAATCGATTGTAAAATCGATTTTTCATGTCTAAAGATGTTTAAATTTTCAACGCCAAATATAGGCCAATCCACGAACAACTAACAGGCATTAGGACGAACGTAAAGGAGGCGCTTGAAGACGCACAAGACAGCAATATTTCTGATGATTTCTTGGCGTGAAGTTTCGTGCACAATGACAAACAGGAGTGCAACATTCTCGAAAAGCAACTAGAAAATAATTTCCTGAAGGAAATACAGGGCATGAAAAAGGAAAATATGATGTAAAATATCATACCGAGTAAAAACAAACTATATTGGTTGCTAGGTAGATGAGGTAGATGAGGTTTAATATAGTTAATGACTGAACAGTTAAAGGGGTGGTTCAGGATTTTGGACATAAGACCTTATTTCCAAGTAAGCAAGTGTGATATTTATGTTTCATCCAGTCCTTCTAATTACAGAGTTCGCAGGTGCTAGGCTAGCGCAAGTCAACGGTATGTGCTAGCCTGCCACTAAAGACAGTCTTACCCACTCCAAAGTACACCTGAGGCAAATTCCAGACAATCGATGTAAACATCATTTCCTACATACTGGAAGGTCCAGTATGTAGGAAATAATGGAAAATAAACTGTAACCATTCCAAAAATGATGACCATATGTTGTCAGAGAGTGAGGAAACACGATGAATTGAAGTAATGGCTTATTTGACAACATTACTCTAACCCGTGAAACCCCGTAAAACCCATGAAAAAAAATCAGTTACGGGGCGGAATCTCTTGGAATTTTCGTTTATGTTTTGAACGATTAATTCTAGAATAGCGTATTAATAATGGGCTAGCGCGTCCTCCTATTTGGGTTGCCAAATTAGCAAAGGCCAACTGTCAACAGCTGTCAGTTGTAGTCATGAACGCCTACAAGAGGCAGGCAAATTTCCAAAATTAAAACAAGAAACAAATTAAGTGGACATCGGAGGAGCTTCCTGAGACGGTGACGTCTTCGTCAAACGAAGAATATCAAGTCTGACGCAGAGCTGGCCATATTTCTCCACAACAGGTAGCCTATGCTAAACTTCATCTGCATCGCTAACTTCAGCTACATATGTTACGTTGGTTAGAGAGGTATTTTTTGTTTTCACTGTTTCCGTAATGTGTAGCTGGGTCATGGTTGGAGAAACGTTAAAGCAGCTGCAGGTCAATTAACGTTAGCTAAGTCTTCATCATTACATCTGGCAACCCAGAAGAGGCTCGCGTCTGGTAGTCTTGAGAACGTTCACCAGTTTTTTGATTTTGGCCAACAGAACGTTCGGTAACAATCCTACAAATCGCACCTTTAATAGTTTAATCAATCAATCAATCAATCAGTTTAACTGGCTCTTTGATGGGGCTTAGTTGAGCAGCTGGAAGTTGATACAGGTGCAAATCAAGTTAATTAGCCCATTGTGATGTCATCAGCTTAATGTTAAATCAATGGGGAAATTTTGAATAGTTTTTTATTAATAGTTTAAAAAGTATAAAATTTACAAAGATGAAAAATACAAAGCCCAGATGTCCAAAGTAAGACCTACGTAACATAGTTTGAATGAAGTTTCTACGTTAAACGGTTGAAGCTGCATTAACTGCGTTAGAAGAAGAAGAAGAAGAAGAAGAAGCCTAGGAAGAACAGTACAGTGCATTTTCATGCACTGTAATAAGCAGAGTGGACTGCCATAACATCAGTGAAAAACATTACTGCAGGCTTCAACGTGGCTGCGTTTACAATTAGAAATGTCAAACAAATTTCGCCTACATAGAACTCACGACTGCACAGTTTAAATGCCGCTTTGTCCTTCTCCATAGTTTGATATACCCAAACCCTGAAGTGCTTCCATATCGAACTCCTCAAGTTATTAGGGCCTATAACTCGTCTCTCTTGTACCCTGCTACAACGGCTGCTCTGAGCCCCAAGACCCATGCAGCAAAAGCTACACAGACAGGACCCATGCAACGACAGCTTCGCTGAGCCTCAAGAACCATGCAGCAACAACTACTCTGAGCCCCAAGACCCACGCAGCAACTGCTCCGCTGAGCTCCTGCAACCCTGCTACAACGGCTCCGCTCTGCCCCAAGAACCATGCAGCAACAACTACGCCGAGCCCCAAGACCCATGCAACGACTGCTTTGCTGAAGCCCCAAGAACCACGCAGCAACAACTACGTTGAGCTCCAGGACCCATGCAACAGCAGCTACGCTGAGCCCCAAGACCCATGTAACGACTGCTTTGCTCAGCCCCAAGAGCCATGCAGCAACAACTAAGCTGAGATCCAGGCCCCATGCAACGTCGGCTCCACCAAGCCCCGAGAACCATGCAGCATCAACTACGCCGAGCTCCTGGACCCATGCAACGTCGGCTCCACCAAGCCCCGAGAACCATGCAGTAACAGCTACGCCGAGCCCCAAGACCCATGAAACGATGGCTTCGCTGAGCCCCAGAACCATGCCCAGGTAACGACGGCTCCACCGAGCTACAGGACCCAGGCAACGACGGCTCCAACGAGCCCCAGGACCCATGCAGAAGCAGCTCCGCTGAGCCCATAGGACCTTTAGGAACAGCTCCGCCAAGGTTCAGGACCCATCTAATGACTGCTCCGCTGAGCCCCAAGACCATACAGCAATGTCTCGGCTGAACCCCGAGATCCTCACGGCAGCAGCTCTGCTGAACCCTGACACCCATCGTTCCCACGGTTATGCAATACACGAATGTCTGCCGCTGAGCAAGCACAACGAAGATAAACTCTTGCGTACTTGCCGCTTGCCTCGCTATACTTCGCAAGGGGTTCATGTCACAGCACTCTGATTCACCCTCCATCATGTTTACCGGCCTCCTTTGGGCTGCTGAGATGTAGTGAGTCTACATGCCCCTCGTCTCATTTCATTTCCGATGGCAGATCTTGAGAGTTAGACCAGGACACAATACGTTTACTACCAATCAGACCGAATCATCGGGAACCAATAAACCGATCAGTTCCGAAAAGGACACTCCTATTCATATCCAACTCTGTCTCAGATCCTCAGCTTTCATACCCATCACACTACATCTCATATCGGCAGGCCCGGAGTGGGTAGGCTAATCGGGAGAATCGGGAGAATTCCCGGTGGGCCGCTTCACTTTTGGGCCGGTCGAGGGAAAAATATTGGCATTTGTCACGTTAATCTATCTTCTCTTAAAGTTGGCTACACACGTTCGCATTCTATGCCTAACACCGCAGCCTCTGCATGGGTTGTTCTCCCCTCCCAAGAAGAGTTAATTGATTGGGTCCATATAGCCCATCTTTCCTAAAAAGTTCTCAGATACCAGCCGGGCCGGCCCTACCGTAGTGATAAGCGTCAGGGAGGATGGATGGTAGAAAGATGCCATGAGGGACTGAAAAGACCAGGTAAAAAAGACGAAAAGTATTGGAGGGAAATGCTGCCAAATGTGCCATGCTTCCAATTTTTTTTGAAGAGGACAGACATAAGTGGCAACTGGTAAAGCCATGATTATAACGGCGTAATTGGGCTAATAACCTACTGGACGTTGTAGCGTTGTCAACCTATTCACTAGTAACATATTAAATGAATTAAAATATTAGCATTTTGGTATCATCCAATATGGCTATTCATAGACTTTGCAAATATTATGCAAATATTGATAACAAAACTCAAGCTAGTCAGTCCCCCGCTGAAAATGATGAGCCCGAAATTAACTATGACTATAGGGACAAGTAGAAAGGATAATAGAGTTAACCATATGAATTAATGTTATTTTTTGGAAGAAAGAACAGTAGGCTTTGACAGCAGTAGGCTACATGATCAACCTATATGGCTTGTTTGCTCAGAAGTGGATGTAGTAAAGGAGCAAATCACCAAACAACAATGATAGCTGACCCATGCAGAAAAAAACATGTAAACAATACAGTAGTTCAATATGCCTCTTAGTGGAATTGTGGGATACATTTCAAATGCTTTATTTCTTCCTTCCTGTTTTTGTTAACTTATCAACCTATCCTTGTGGAATAGTGGAATATTAGCCTATAATAAAAACTACAGGATAGTAAGAGTTGAAATGTTGCCTTATTTATCCAATTTCCACCACCACTAAAAAAGTGGGCCGGTCTTGGGCCTGAAACTCCTGGGCTGAAAAGTGGCCCCACTCCGGCCCTGCATATCGGTCAGCTCAAGCATCGCTACTAGCCCACTGTCTTCATCTCAGATGAAGGGTACCCATCACTCGTCACAGGTTCCAGACTCTAATATATATCCTTGTCAAATCCGGTTCCCGCAGGCCGCTACTCTGTGCATTCAGGATAGGAGCTGCTACTACAGCTGCATGCATTGGCCTATCAGAGCAGCAATCAAATACTGAGCCGTTGGTCCACAGATGCCTATCAGTCCTACTGTACATCCACTCCATCTAGTGGATCTATGACTTGCTAAGCAAGTGCAAATATAATTTCGGTAGTGGCCTTCCTATCTGCTCCTTTGGGGTGCAAGCGGCCATCGCTCTATCGCGATCTCCGCTTCAGGCATTCCATGACCTTGGCCAGCTACCATGCCAAACACGCGCTTAGCTTATACACTCAGTACAGCTACCATGCCAAACACGCGCTTAGCTTATACACTCAGTACAGCTACCATGCCAAACACGTGCTTAGCTTATACACTCAGTATAGCTATGAACTAGTGAACTATTTATTAAAGACCAGTGTTAGAAATCATCAGTAAACTCAGAAGGTCATTTTTGAACACAGAAGGTATTCTAACTGAATGACTCATCCAAATGTTTAATGCATTATATGCCAACGCTATGATTGACAATACTGCCATGGCACAAGTCACAGTTAAAAACTTCATATAAAACATCCAACATTATTTAAAATCATGGGTTTACTTTTGTAAAATGCCTCCATTAAATGTTTGATGCTACTTCTAGTGTAGTGACAACGAGATCTATTTGTTGGGCACTTTGTGAGTGTATGGTTACAGATCACTCTAAGTAATGAGTAAGCATACAATCTCATTTTGGTTGTTTGAAGGTGGTCTCCCCAGGTGCAGGAAACTGAATCCTGTAACACAATCACATCACTAAGAAGAGAAGACCCACATTGAGGACAAGCCAAGGCACAAAAACAATTGTAAGGAAAGGAGTTTCCCATTGTTTTCACATAGCTGTCTACAGTATATGTGCACTCCAGTCAGAAGGGTGCTTTTGCACATGTATCCCATGCTGTGTATGACTTTTGGTCTCTTAGTTGTCTCACTCATAGTGTGCTTACATTTCTTCTTTTGCCTGTTTTTGTTTTAATTTTTACACTGGGGTATATTTTGAAAGAGAATACAAAAGCAAATTTGGTTAGAGTGCTCTAAGTGTGAGTAAGCAGTGGTGCAATTTAGGTTTGTCTTTCATTTTGTACTTATCATTTGTACCACTAGGGGGAAGTAATACCCTATAGTCTTTTTTCTACTGCCAAATATCCTATGATGATCCTATGATCCTAAAATGGTGAATGTCATAATAATACTGAGATTAACAGCCGGGCTGCACCTGGCGTGCAACTAAAGTGTTCCATTTGCAGAGTGTTTGCTGCAACAATTAGCCACCATTATATTTGTATGTGACCTTTATTTAATCAGGGGAAAAGAACACAATGAGATCGTTATCTCTTTTTAAAGTGGGCCCTGTCCATTCCATAATATGGAATGTTTTTTGTGCCAAAATTAAATAAATAAATGAAATATGAAATCAATAAATTAAATATGAAATAAATAATTAAAAGTTATATATTTATTTCAACTTTTAATTATTTATTTCATATTTCATTTATTGATTTCATATTTTATTTATTTATTTAATTTTGGCACAAAAAACATTCCATACAAGTAGGCAGCACACAGAAAGACAAAAGCCAATATTGACCAAAGGCAGCAGTGACATTAAAGACATGCAAAAATAAAACTAAAACAATGCCACATTTAGAAAGAAGAACAAACAGATTAAATCAAACTGATTAAGCAATGCCTTAAACTCTATTAATGATCCATAATCAATGGAACCAGATATAACCAGACATAAAACAAATAAATCTAAAACTATTCTTACAGAATGCTTCAGTTGCACATGGTGTAGTCTGGCCTGGCTGTAAGACTGCAATCCCATCATATTTCTTCTATTCCTTTCATATAATGGCCAGTGTGTGTGATAGATTAATTACCCTCTTGAATGCTTTTTACAAAATGTTGCAACTAACACTAATATTAAAGTAGTCATACATGCCCAGTAATTCCATGTCATCTGCACCATTTTAAACAGCTGCGTTGCGGTGTGGCTGGGAGTGACCCTTGAGTTACCCTCTGTGTTGGTAATCTCTCACAGATAATCTGTTTGTGTTGGCACATGATCTGTGTCATTCCATAAACATTTTCACTCAAAACAGGACTTATTGTGTGATGTCTTTCTTTATCTTTGTTTGACCCTGGTCCAATGATTTGAGTTTAAACCCTGCCCTGTCGGATTGTGATATTGTTTGCATCCTTTCAAATCCTTCAACTGAGCAAAGTTCCCAATGTGCCATACAGCATCGGCATGACATACAGCTTGGCACACTGGTCAGAGTGGTATAATGTACCTGGCTTTCTGAAATAGTCAGTCCAGCCTATAGTGGACCCTCACTCGCCAAAGTATTTATTAGTCTGTCATTCTTATTGATCGTTCTTTTCAAAGTTAGACATTAATTAATAATGATAATATCGACTCAATATCTAACGTCTCCGGTCAATGAACTTCCACATTGTCATGCTGAATAGAAAAAAAATCCTGCCACTTATGGACAGTATGAACATTTGACAAGCTCTCTTGTCATCTAGTCCACTGAAATCACTTGAAATGAAATTATATTTATAATCAAGAATCTATTATGGACCGAGTGGGTGTCCAGAGTGATGCTAATCAAAAGGTGGACAGAAGCAATGACAGATGTGTGGAAATGTCAAAAAACGAATCTTTGGAGTTAATGTTTCATTAGTTATTTTCATTATGATGGATTGTTCGAACTCAGAGACTTTCATCCCGCCTGACGCCTGTCCAGACAATAAGCATTGATCACATAGATGGCTATGTATTAGGCACTGGAGACAAATGTGGAAGAGCACCAGTGGTGGACAAAGTACACAAATCCTGTGCTTGAGTGAAAGTAGAGATACACATGGTCAAATGTGTAAAAGTTCTCATTTTACATTTCCACTTGAGTGAAAGTACAAAAGTACTTGCCTTCAAATGTACTTAAGTATCGAAAGTAAAAGTCGTGAAATGTATTACGACTAATACAGTTGCATTTACTATGAAATTATTAGGCACAGACATAGGCATTCCTTGAGCCTTTCTCCTTATGTGATGTCTTAGATACTTCAAAGTAACCACGTTTTGCTTTGTTGAATGCTTTACACTTTCGGTTTTGTGTTTGATAGTGTCAGATCGTCTATCATTGTCTATCATTGTATATCTATCTATCTACCATTGTCTATCATTGTCTATCATCATTTGCTCGATAGCATCATGAGGCTAGTTATGGTCAAGGGGTCAACAAGGTACAGTAAATAGTGGATATAACAATAACATAGGCTAGGCAACACTATTATTTAAAGCTTAGCTCACTTAATAGAAAATACACATTTGTGCAGTCTTTTTTCCAAAAGGAACTTCAGCTGTACTTCAGCTGTCACAAAATGTAGTCGAGTAAAAAGTAAGATATTTGGCCTAGAAATGTACTGGAGTAAAAGTAAAAAGTTTAACAAAATTGAAATATTCAAGTAAAGTACAGATACATAAAAAACTTAAGACTTAAGTACAGTAATTGAGTGAATGTACTCAAGTAATGTCCGCCACTGAAGAGCACCCACTGGGCTCTGAATGCTCTTTCACTTTAACAGAGAGAGCTTCATACCATCTTGATAAGCAACACTGAGCAGAGGTCATAAGTTGCATATGGGGCCAAACTCTGTTGAGATCTCCCAGACCAGTCACACACACACAGTCAGCCAGACCGAGAGCCACACTGTTTACCAAAAGGAGACTTCCTCATAGACTGGGAGAAAGGGACCAAGGGCCACTTAGGTGTGGTGAGTCCTCACGTAGCCCCCACCTGGTGCTGTGCCAGATCTTTAGGAGTTGTTGTGCCTGTTGTGTCGTCCATTTGAGGCCTATATCTCCACAGGATGCTGAGGGTATGACATTGCCACACCTACTTCTGGCCTTTCAAAAGTGAGACAATGGGTATGCTGGTATCACACACTTGCTCATCACAAAGTCAATGTGTGCTCAAGTGTTAGATTATTCCTGTATAAAATACCTGGAAGGCACATAGATTGCAATTTGATAGATTACAGAAAGTGCATGTGCTTTTTTTTGGCAAGAAAATGCTGAATTTAATTAGTTTCTGTAAACAGCACTGGTTAAATACCATTTCTGGGTATACTGGTGTACAGTTTTTTCCTTAGTTGCACTCTTTAAAATACAACTAATTACAATGGCATCTGTGGACTTTTTCACTTTAGAAATTATGCCTTGCCACATGAGTGCAATGAACATCTCAAAATACTAAAACTTTGGTTTTATTGGTTTCGGAATTATAGGCACCAGGGACCCTGCTCTGGGACTACTCTAGCATGTTTATTGCAACAAAATCTGTCTTAAAAGTGCCTCAGCATCACGGTTCTGAAGCTTCTGAAGGCCAGCCACCCTGCTGGTATATCTTATCAGGAAAGCACCCCTCTCCTGAGATTATGCAATATCACTGCGGGGTTATTAGACTAGATTTTCTCAAGATGTGTCCTTTCATTTTTCTTCTTTGATAGAGATGTCTGAATGCTTTTTAATGTTGAGTTATGTGTAGTTATGTGGTTATATAAAATGGGATATTTTTGTTCTTTTAACTTCTTCTTGTTCCATTCTGCTTGAGATGAAAAAAAAAAAACAATTTAAAAAGTATCACTGCATCATGCTTGCTGTTCCCACATAGAGTTCTACTACATGTGTGTTTTAGCTCATGCATGGATCCAAAAGCCCTGATTGCGGAGTCCTTCGGGACCCAATTGAGATAAGCACACTTCCAACATGCAGGAAAACACACTTACAAATTCAGGGTCAAGGAAAGGTTGAGTCCAGAATCACAGCTAATTATTTCCATGCCCAAATGACCTTTCAGATTACTCTGAAATTGTACAGAATTGCCTTGAATTGTCCTCTAGTTTAAGGCCATGTAAGAGCAAGTTCTTTGAAAATTATAGAGATAAAGAGGTAATATTATTATTAGGATAATGAATAGCATACAAGTAAAAGTAGTGAATACATATGTTTAAGCAGAGTTTCTGCTTCTTGTGAATTGAACCTATAAGGACTTGACTGATTGACACTGAACAATGTGCTCTATAAAGGTCCATATCACTGCTTATGGGTGTATGTGGTGACACTCTAAGCCTGTTTATGGAACCATTCTTGTTCACCAAAGCCAGAGATACCATCTCTCCTTTTCACAATATCATCCATTTGGTGGCAGGGAGAGTGGGAGGGAACCTCAAAGAGTGGAAACATGCAACATAAACAAAGTTGCCTGTCACTGGAAGGTATTTTTAACACTAGTTTCTCTACTGAGTATAGGCCTTACAAATGTAGGCCTCTAAAGAAGCCTAGCCCGGGAGACCAGGTAGGGATGTTTTTTTGCAACCATGTTGGCAGGGTGTAGCTTTTGATTTCAGTCAGTCACTATAATAATGTTTAGAATTTCACAATCTGTACATTTTCCCCATGTCATCAGATGTATTACGGAAGCTTGTGTAATTTCCCCCATGATATTAGCCCCTGCCTGTGCCTCTGTAAAATTAATTAAGCAATCAATTAGTGCATGTGCACAGCAGCATATGTTGATCTGCTCAGTTTGCTAACCAAGCAGGATGGACGCTTCTATCACCAGCAGGATGGAAAGTGCTGAGTATAGGCATTTGTGGAATACACCGTGGGGTCTATACAGTGTTTTTTATGATTTTTGACAGGCAAAAATGCAGCAAGACGAGCTAAAAACGCTCTAACCCCACAGTGTCCCAGTATACACAAAATACTTTTTTTCATATTCTCCTCACATATGACTCCACTACTACTCCAGTGCCATACAGCATCACCTGGATTGTACTGGTAATCTTGCTTAATAAACCCACATTTCCTTCAAAATGTCGTTCCTGCGCAGATGTTCAGTAGCCCTCCTGGTCATAGACGCGTCATATGTGCATCTCTGTAAAGACACCTGACAGTGAGATTCTCATTCAGAGGAAAATGTGAACTTCATGAGTGCATGATTGCACTGGAATTCATGTCTGTCCTCAACAGCACACAGTGTAGTGCAGTCCTCGCACTCACTGCTGCTGTGGCCAGAGTGCAAAACGCGTGTGACAGAGCAGAAGATTCTTCCCACCACATGTCACTGCAGTCAGATCACAGCCACTGCCCGCAGCAAGCCCCTTTCCACATCTCACGCTGAGCTCAGCTTATTGGACATGACACATGGGCGTTTGCACCGATGCTTTAGAGTGTATGAATCTGTTCATGTTTATATGCATGCATGACTGTGTGTATGGGAGGGTTCATGTGTGCATGTGTGTGTGCAGTGGAACCCTATGTTCTTGAGTGACTGTAATTATTTCTTGTGTGCATCTTTTTCTCAGGTTTGATTGATCCTTCCAGTACAGTAAAATGTATGTCCTGCATACCTCCATCCTTAAATGAAAACAACCTTGTGATGACTGTATTTTTTCTTTAAAAAAAACATAGAATCGTGTTGTCCTGGAGAAAACCCCAGCGGCAGGTCTGAGATTTGGGTGCTCATCTGTTGCTAGGTTACAGCAACACCCAGGAGTGCATTCTTCCACCTCAGTGCCCTTCACAGATTACAGAATTATGAACACGGCAGTCTTCTCAACAGATGATAACAGCTTATATCTCTTTACCCCTCCATTGCTTTTTTATTGTCATCCTCTTTCCATTTTCTTTCTGTCTCTATATCTCTGATTTTCTCATGTGTGTTCCAAGCGCCTATTGTCTGTTCATGTGGACTACACACCATGCTACTACTAGCACCATACAGTGGGGTTATAGAGACAGTGAGAGACAGGTGGGGTTATAGAGACAGTGAGAGACAGCACTTGTGTGAGAACAAAATACCATTATTCCTAATAAAAAGAATTTCCACCAATCTATGATTTCCTGAAATACAAAGATCTCATCTTGCATTCAGCTCTGAAACGTCTTGCCTTTAGAGAGGCATACAAAAGTCTTGCCTTTAGATAGGCATACATATCCCATTTCTATATGAGTAGCACCTTGTGATGACATTCAGGCCATTATTAAAATATGCATATAGACAGACTGTAATCCAGGTTACCTCTCGCCACGGCAGTATGGTGCATCCATATGCCTTAATGTATGCCAAAAGGGCCTCCTTACGTGTACGTCTTGAGGCAGGGCCATCAAAATGAGCTGAGAACATGTGCTGTAGCGTAATGAATTGTTAGAGAGGAACACAGAGCTTCTCTGCATGCAATGTTGGATATGAGATATGAGAACATGAAGGATGCAAGGAAACAAGAATGCAACTTCAACTTTTTGTTGATCTTTTTAAAAAAAAATGCCAGGCTCCCAGAGAGTGTAAAACAATGACCCCATTATGGTAAGCCTCCTGGCTTAATACAGTATTCTATTTCCAGTGTCAGAGGATGAACATGCAGTTGCCATGGTAACCATCTCCACTGGGCCATGTAGAAGGAAGGGAGTGGAAGAAAGAAAGAGAAATGAAAAATAAAGAAAAGCAGAAGTGGAGAAGAAGGAAAGCAGGTCTTTGCAATAGCTCTCCTGGCAAAGGCTACCATGCTTTGTGTGTGTGTGTGTGTGTGTGTGTGTGTGTGTGTGTGTGTGTGTGTGTGTGCGCGCGTGTGTGTGTGTGTGTGCGCGCGCGTGTGTGTGTATGTGTGTGTGTAAGGGGGAGGTGTTAGTGTAAATGTGTGGGTGAGGTATGTGCATTCTTGCTAAAGCTGTTTGCTTCCCACAGTCAAGGATCCCACATGACATTTGTTTACATCATTTATGCACATTCATGAAAATTCGATAAAACAAAATTCTAGTCTGTGTGTTTCATTCAGATGCATCACACAAATTGAAAGACGGAGGTATCTTTATTTCTCAAAGAGAGAAATATCAGCGACAGTCTATAAAAAACAAACTTTACGTAACGTAACATGAAGCCTCATAGCCTAGAAATCTAGACGCACCCTAGCGGCGGCAAA
Source organism: Alosa alosa (assembly GCF_017589495.1). NCBI lineage: Eukaryota > Metazoa > Chordata > Actinopteri > Clupeiformes > Clupeidae > Alosa > Alosa alosa. The sequence continues at coordinate 48,953,723 of NC_063189.1, read as the reverse complement.
TTAATTTGCTCAGCCTGTACGTCTAGTATCAAACCATAGGGATTTCTATTGGCTGACGCCGTGGACCTCATCCAATCACAGTGCTCTATTTTGTTAGAGAGTCTTAAGGCGGGCTTAACAGGATAACGACAGTCCTGCGACGATGAACAACAAGGAAGGTGGCTATGGCGAACGAAGAGCGGTTGTTTGAATTGGCGTTGCCGTCAACTTTGGACTTGTGCTTTTCTTTGAAAGTTGAGCAACACAATGCACTTAAGTCATTCCTTTCGAAGAAGGATGTATTTGCCGTTTTGCCGACCGGGTACGGATATGGTCGTTGCGCTGGCCTATTGCATGCCTAGGCAGTTTGAAAGACAATTCTCTGCCCGCCCCTTGGATTAAGCGAGGTGAATGGTTCGATGCCAGACTATACATTTCAATGATATAGGATGGCCCGACAGGCTAGAAGCCTCATGCAAAGAGAAAGAGTGTGATATTAACAAACCGACATTGTAAGAAATTAACAAAGGCAACATTTCATTTCACTACACTTAAAGCTTACAGTATATTAATTTGTGTAACCTGCGTTGTGTTGAACCTGCACGATTCAGCCCTGCACACTCCCGGACTCGAACCCGCGAACAGCAGCACCTTGGATCGGGAGGCGAGCGCGCTAACAATTGAGCCAATAGCCCAGGCTATTGGCCCGCATGCCAGCAGCACTCTTGAGGCGTCGAGGAGTGAGGTTTACCAACGTTCCACAAGCACAGCTAAGCTAGCTGGCATCCGTTACATTTGCACAGAGAGAAGGGATAATTACTCTCCAACTACTTACAGATTCCAGCTCGTTCTGTCATGAGCTCTCTCTCTGCCTGGTAACACGCGCTGATTGAAGGCTGATGACCTCCACCTGTTCCTGCTCTGCTCTGCCTCACCCTCGTTTACCTACCAGCTGCACTGCATTCACCACTCATCATGCCCTGTATATAAAGCCTTGCTTTTCAGTCCATACTTGACAGATCGTCTGCAAACCCGCACCAGTTACCTGCCTGTCTTGGAAAACGACTCTGACTCTTTGCCTGTGAACCCAGACCCGCTCGACTACTTCTTTGATCTCCAGCCCCGTAATCTTGACCTGCCTTCCGTCTCTCTTCTACTCTAATACAGCCTAGCCCTTGACTGTACTGCTGCTTCGTTTCAATTGCTGTTGTATGTGTGTTTCCCCCCAGGACTTCTCGGATCATCCAGCTCCTGCCATTGCTGCTCGGCTATTGGGGAACACACACACGCAGACTCTTGGAACTCGGAACCCTGAAACCCCTGTAACCCCCAACCCTTAAATAAACTTTCTAACGTGGACGCTTTTGTGGTCCTCGTCCTGTTTGGTGTCTGACAGTGCGATCTGACCAAACATGGACCCAGCGCACGGTCGAACCAGCATGGAAACCGATTTTAACCAGAACCACCCACCGCCATGCAACGCCTGGAAGAGACTGAGAGAGAGGCAAACCGCAACACTGCTGACATTGCCTCCCTACTTCAAGCCGCCTACCAACAGCTTCAGCAGTTCCAGCAGCAACAGCAACAACTTGCAATGATCATTCAACTTCTCACCAACCTTTCTCCTCTGCCTGCTCCCCACCGCCCAGCCCCAGCCAGCCTGCTCACCGGCCCAGCACCCGAGTCTCCTGCCCAGTCCACTGCTGCCGTGGCTGCCGGAGCCCCAGAACCCAGGATCGGCAACCCAGAGCGGTTCAGCGGCGACCCAACCCAGGTACGGGCGTTCCTGACGAGCTGCCGTGTCCAGTTTACTCTGCAACCCAGGACTTTTGCCACTGAAGGGGCGAGGGTCGGATACGTGATCACTCACCTGACGGGCCGAGCCTCGACTCTGGGGAACGGGCGGAGTTCGAGGCCAGACCCCAGCATGTGCAACCTTCAACCTATTCGCAGAGGAGATGCTCAAGGTATTCGATTTGGAATCCACCACAGCCGAGGCATCTCGGACCCTGATGAGTATTCGCCAAGGCAGAAGGACTGTTGCGGATTACTCCATTGACTTCGAACTGTGGCAAGTCGGAGCTCCTGGAACATGGAAGCATTGGTGGATGCCTTCCTCCACAGCCTGGCGGACTACATAAAGGACGAGCTGGTTTCCCATGATCAACCCCCACTCTTGATGAAGCCATTGCTCTGGCTGTCGCGATCGACCGCAGGATCCAGGTCCGCGCCGTGAGAGAGGGGCCAGAGTCCATCCACCAGCACACGGAGTGTCCCAACTGCCCTTCTGTCCGCACCTGCCACGCCGTCTAGCCAGCCGACCAGTACGAACCGATGGAGATCGGGCCAGCGCCCCTAACCCCTGCAGAGCCAGCGACGCATCACCTCCAACTTGTGCCTGTACTGTGGTGGTGATGGTCATCGAAGTCGCCACCTGTCCAGCAAAAGGCGGAGCTCACCAGATGTAGGAGGAACGGATGAGCTCAATGAACGTTCCGCCCTCCATCAGCCGTAAACCCCTCATCCAAGTCTGTCTTCACCTGTCTGATTCCACCCACACCCCTGGCAGCCCTGGTGGACTCTGGCGCAGAAGCAAACATTATTGACACAGGACTTGCTCGTCAGCTGGGCTTGGAAAGCCATCGCTGTCCACTCCTGTTCCAGCCCGGCCCTGGACGGTCCGCACTGGCACAGTTACCAGCATCACAGCCCCCATCTCAATGATGGTGTCAGGAAACCACCGAGAGACCATCCCGCTCCCACCTGCTCAGCTCTCCAGGCCAACCCCTAATCCTGGGCTACCCTTAGCTCCGTCTCCACAATCCTCACCTCGATTGGGCCTCGAACTGTGAAAGAGTGGGGACATGCCTGCCACCTGACCTGTTTGCGTGCTGCCCGCTGCCCCCGGCTCAGTACCCCCAGCACTGCCCCCGACATTTCTAATGTCCCTGAATGTTACCATGGCCTCCAAGAGGTGTTCAACAAGACCAAAGCCACATCTTCTGCCCCCCACACCGTCCGTGACGACTGTGCCATTGATCTCCTCCCTGGGACTGCTCCACCCAAAGGTCACCTCTACTCACTATCCCTCCTGAAAAAAAAAACTATGGAGGATTACATCAGGGACTCCCTGGCAGCTGGACTCATCCGCCCGTCTTCCTCTCCAGCTGGTGCCGGTTCTTCTTTGTGGGAAAGAAAGATGGTTCTCTTAGCCCCTGCATTGATTATCGAGGTCTGAATGATGTCACAGTGAAGAACCGTACCCTCTGCCTTTACTCACCTCTGCTTTTGAGTTGCTCCAGGGATCCACTATTTTCACCAAACTGGACCTTAGAAATGCTTACCACCTAGTCCGAGTAAGGGAGGGTGACGAGTGGAAGACTGCATTCAACACCCACACCGCCATTATGAGTACCTGGTAATGCCATTTGGCCTCACCAACGCCCAGCGGTATTCCAGGCTGGTGAATGATGTGCTGCGGACATGCTGAATAAATTCGCTCTTTGTGTACCTGGACGACATCTTAATTTTCTCCAGAACTCTGTCCGAACACACTCGTCATGTCCAGCTGGTTCTTCAACGGCTCCTGGAGAACTCCCTTTATGTCAAAGCGGAGAAATGCGAGTTCCACGCTCAGACTGTGTCATTCCTGGGATACATCGCCGCTGAGGGCAATATCCAGATGGACCCGCAAAGGTCTCGGCAGTTACCTCCTGGCCAGTTCGGGGAATAGGAAGAAGTTGCAGCAATTCCCTCGGTTTGCCAATTTCTACCGAGATTCATTCGAACTACAGCTCGTCGCCGCTCCCCTCACAGCTCTGACCAGCATCAAACACCCCTTTTCCTGGACCCCAGAGGCCAACACAGCCTTTCATACCCTCAAGGCCCGGTTCACCACTGCCCCCATCCTCCAGATGCCGGATTCAGACCGGCAGTTCGTTGTCGAGGTGGATGCCTCAGGACGGGAGTCGGGGCCATACTCTCTCAACGGGCAGAGGAGGACAACAAGTTGCACCCCTGTGCATTTTTCTCTCGCCCGGCTTTCACCTGCAGAGCGCAATTATGATGTTGGAGACCATGAGCTGTTGGCAGTCAAGCTTGCCCTGGAGGAGTGGCGCCACTGGCTGGGAGGGGTCCACAGTTCCGTTCCTGGTCTGGACGATCCATCACAAAACCTAAATACATCCAAGAACGCCAAACGCTCTTAACCCCCAGACAGTCCCGCTGGGCCTTGTTTTTCACCAGATTCAACTTCACCCTGTCATACCGCCCAGGTTCTCGGAACACCAAGCCGGACGCTCTCTCCCGTCCAGTTTCATAAGGATGACGCCCCTCCCAGGAACCTGCATCAATTCTGCCCGATCCCTGCGTCAGTAGCTGCCCTGACCTGGGATATCGAGGAGGAAATTCAGGAGGCCCTCCGTGACCATCCCAGTCCCAGTGCATGCCCAGACGGTCGTCTCTTTGTCCCAGAGAATTTGAGGTCCCGGGTCATACAGTGGGGACACAACTCCCCGCCTTGCCTGCCGCGGGCTCGGGCCCGCACCAGCCATCTCCTTGCCCAGCTTCTGGTGGTCTGCTTTGAGAAGGGATGTCCGAGAATTCGTCCGTGCCTGCCCCACCTGCAATCAGAACAAGTCCTCCACTGGCCCCCGCTGGTTTTACTCCAGCCCTTGCCTGTGCCCACACGACCCTGGTCCCACGCCTCCTTGGACTTTTGTAACTGGCCTCCCACCATCAGGTGGGATGACGGTCATTCTCACTGTGGTTGACCGGTTCAGCAAGATGGCACACTTCATTCCCCTCCCTAAACTGCCATCTGCCAGAGAGACTGCCCAGGCTGTTCTTGATCATGTCTTCCGCCTACACGGGCTGCCCAGGGATGTTGTCTCTGACCGAGGTCATAATTCACCTCTACATTCTGGAAGGAGTTCTGCCGTCTTCTAGGGGCCACAGTGAGTCTCACCTCTGGGTTCCACCCCCCAGTCCAATGGTCAATCCCGAGCAGGCAAACCAGGAGCTGGAGAAGGCGCCGGTGCATGGTTTTCTAAAACCCCAGGCTTGGGCACAACAACTGGCGTGGATAGAGTATGCTCACAACTCCCTCACCTGCTCTGCCACTGGTATGTCACCTTTCCAGTGTGTGTATGGCTACCAGCCCCCCTGTTCCCCAGCCAGGAGGGAGATGTGTCCTGCCTGTCTGCCCTCGCCTATGCCCGCCGTTGCCCGCTGTACCTGGTCACAAGCTCGTGCCACGCCACTCAAGTCAGCTGTCAGCTATGCCACTGGGGCTAACCGGCCGAAGATCGCCGGCACCCGGCCACCGTGTTGGCCAGAAGGTGTGGCTGTCAGCCAAGGATCTCCCACTGCGGGTGGAATCGCGTAAACTGGCACCTCGATTCCTCGGCCCGTTCCCTATCCAGAGGGTCATCAGCCCAACCGCAGTCCGGCTCCAGTTGCCAACCTTCATGAGGGTGCACCCTACTTTCCATGTTTCGAAAGTCAAGCCGACGCATGAAAGCCCGCTGGTCCCCGTGCCGCTTCCTCCTCCTCCTCCTCGCCTCGTTGACGGTGGGCTGGTGTACACCGTTCGACGCCTGCTTCGGTCCAGACGGCGAGGTAGGGGCCTCCAGTATCTCGTCGACTGGGAGGGCTATGGGCCTGAGGAGAGAACCTGGGTGCCAGCCAGTCGGATTGTGGATCGGACACTCATCGCCGACTTCCACCGTCTGCATCCTGATCAACCTGCAATCCGTAGGGGCCGCCCCAGAGGGGTCCCTAACCGTCCTGCCCGCCCGGCTTCCTGTCCTGTGCCTGACCCTGACCCTGTCTCGGTACCTGTCCCGTCTTCTGTCCACGACCCTCCAGCTCCCTCCGAGGGATGAGGGATGTTCACTCGGGACCGGGCCGGAGGAATTCTAGCCCTCCACCGCTCCCCCGCCTCCCCGGCGTGGTGTCACTCTTGGGGGACTTCTGGGGCCGCCCCTTGGGGGGTTCTGTCATGAGCTCTCTCTGCCTGGTAAACGCAGCTGATTGAAGGCTGATGACCTCCACCTGTTCCTGCTCTGCTCTGCCTCACCCTCGTTTACCTACCAGCTGCACTGCATTCACCACTCATCATGCCCTGTATATAAAGCCTTGCTTTTCAGTCCACACTGGTCAGATCGTCTGCAAACCCGCACCAGTTACCTGCCTGTCTTGGAAAACGACTCTGACTCTTTGCCTGTGAACCCAGACCGCTCGACTACTTCTTTGATCTCCAGCCCCGTAATCTTGACCTGCCTTGCCTTCTCTCTTCTTCTGAATACAGCCTAGCCCTTGACTGTACTGCTGCTTCGTTTCAATTGCTGTTGTATGTGCGTTTCCCCCAGGACTTCTCGGATCATCCAGCTCCTGCCATTGCTGCTCGGCTATTGGGGGAACACACACACGCAGACTCTTGGAACTCCCGGAACCCCTGAAACCCCTGTAACCCCCAACCCTTAAATAAACTTTCTAACGTGACGCTTTTGTGGTCCTCGTCCTGTTTGGTGTCTGACACGTTCCTTCCCTTTCCTTGCCTCAGTGCTTTTTCTTAGCGTGTTCAATACTTTTTCCCTGTGTCATTCCACTTCATTACATATGACTCTACTTATGGACTTGTTTAGATTTTTTATGTGTGGATTACCTGAGTTAATACTAATGTCTGGTGAAAATGTTGTGCCCCCCATATTTGACTTTTCAAGGGCCCTCTCCTCCATTGGGGTCCTAGTACTTTCCACTTTTCCCCCCAGTCCGATGCCCTTGAATTTGCTGAACCTTCAGCTCGTTTCCAAATATTAAAAAAACTCTCTGCAACTCAACATTGGCCTGCCTTCCTCAGCTGCCTGTGAGCGGCTTTTCAGTTGTGCTGGATTACTGTTCACTGCAAAGCACCAAGGATGAGTGCAACTAACCTTGAAAATCAACTACTGTTCAAACTTAAAAGAGAACTCCGGTGATCTATGACACATAGATCTCCATTTCTCAACGTCACCGAATACTGTTGGTACGAACAAAAACGGAAATAATCAGTTTTACCAAGCTCGAGTTGCTGCAGCTACAGCGCTACACGCTGGGATCATTAACATGGCTGCCTTAGCTGCTGGCTGCAGCCATAGATATATAATAAAGGCTAGATGTCTCGTCCGCGCTGCTGGCCAATGGAGGTCGACGTCCGTCCGCACCTTGCAGCCATCTTGCCACAGTCAGCTCGCTAACTCATAACATTGTGTTTCAATGGTGAACTGTAATGACAGGTAGTGACCTGAAGGTATCATTGTCATAGCCTGGGGGCATTGTTCTGCCTTTAGTAGAAGAAGAGATATACCTTACATCAGAGAGGGAGTTAAGTCATTTAGAGACGAATGACCGCGTCGCAGGAAGTGCATCATAATAAAGGGACGCCAGACACTCTTGTAACAGCGAGAGGGAGTTAAGTCATTTAGAGACGAATGACCGCGTCTTAGGAAGTGCATCATAATAAAGGGACGCCAGACCCTCTTGTAACAGCTGTACTCAGTGATACTGCAGACTCGTAAAATTTGTTAGAAAATAAGGCAGAAAAACGACAAGTTTCCTCATGCTGCTTCCTTATGTTGGAATGTGCAAAAATGTACAAACAATCAAGAGGATGCCTTCTTGTATGTGATTTCTGCAACTGCAAGCGTGTTGATAACCTATTGTTGATTTATATCCTGTAGCCCAGGGGTCTCCAACCTTTTTGGGAATGAGGGCTACCTGAAGACCCGAAATCATATGGAGGGCTACTCATTTAAAACAAACATACCCTCACCCCTTTTTTGCGAGGGTAGTCCTCCTAAATAATAGGCCTATGTGATTTTTACTTTTAAATTATCAATATTGTGCAGGCCTATACGTCTTTCTATAAGCAACTGTATTTTCAAATTTAATATCAATAACCTATGCAACACTACCAACATTTTTGTTCAGTTTGTTCATTTCAAAGTTTGAATGGGAAATCTAATCTATCTTTTTGTGCAATTAATAATTTGGGTTACAATGTGTACCCAATTTATACCCACCCACCATTATGAATTCAGGGGTTGTTTAAGTTCTGATTTCAGTGGACAATTCGGTTTTAACATTTCAATAGTAATCGCCCACATATGAAAACTCCTTTTAAAGTTATTGCACACCTGAAATGATCCATGATCTGACAAAAAAGGGTAATGCACAGTCCTGCTCAGTCATGCATGCTATAACATTTTCAGTGCTATTATACGGCAGTTGCCTACGGAGGAGAAAGGCCTGTGAGCTAAAGCAATTGTTTTTCAGTCCTTGAACAATCATGCAAGAACCGTATTTGACGAACATGGAATGGCCACAGAACTTTTGCAAAGATATGCTTCCATTGGCTACACCAGACAAGCAAGTTTTTCCCCCTTTACTGTCTATGCGTGTGAGCAGCGTGTATGCGCTCCGCTTCCGTTGTTGTTTAAAGATTGAATGGGAACGGATTTGGAGCCAAAGGCTAAAATTTAACGCAGCTACAATTTGTAAGGTATCACCAATATCAATTTAATGTTACAGATGTATGGCTACATATTCTTAAAATGGTTCTGGTCTAGACTTAAATATCTATTGAAAACTTCACAATGGAGCGTGTTTTTAGAGCGTGATCTTGCAGGCGACCTGTTGGCTATTTTTAGAAAGTGCGCTGGGGGCGCATAGCCGTCCCGCGGGCACCGTGTTGGAGACCACTGCTGTAGCCTAAAGCATGTCACACAGTAGCCTAGCCTACAGAAAACTAGGCTATGTGATGTGATATAATGATAACTTGTATGCCTACATGGTTTATTAAACATCATAGTCATTTATTTAGTCAGTCATCATGTTCATGTTAATGAATAGGAAGGACTCCTAAACGATAGCCATAAACCAAAATTTCGCGCAGTAGCCTATCTGCCGTGATTCCTTATGCGTTAATCACGAGCTCCTTCCAGCTGACTGGCAGATCTCGTGGACAGTCAGTCACGATCGATTATTTAATAAATAAATGTGAATTACGAATAATAATAAAAAGCTTCTACCTAATGTGACTATTTTTTCCATGAACTGTAAAAGAAAACACGTTTTTTTCCAGCTGTATTCTCCATAAAGAGTAAAGTAAATTATACTGCAGACTCGTAAAAGTAGTTAGAAAATAAGGCAGAAAAACGACAAGTTTCCTCATGCTGCTTCCTTATGTTGGAATGTGCAAAAATGTACAAACAATCAAGAGGATGCCTTCTTGTATGTGATTTCTGCAACAGTGATACTGCAAACGTGTTGATAGCCTATTGTTGATTTATATGCTGTAGCCTGGTGTAAAGCATGTCACACAGTAGCCTAGCCTACAGAAAACACTTAATTGATGTGATGTGATATAATGATAACTTGTATGCCTACAATGGTTTATTAAACATCATAGTCATTTATTTAGTCAGTCATCATGTTCATGTTAATGAATAGGAAGGACACCTAAACGATAGCCATAAACCAAAATTTCCAGCAATATCTGCTGTGATTCCCTATGCGTGAGTCACGAGCTCCTTCCAGCTGACTCTGGCAGATCTCGTGGACAGTCACGATCGATTATTTAATAAATAAATGTGAATTACAAATAATAATAACAATCTTCTACCTAATGTGACTATTTTTTCCATGAACTGTAAAAGAAAACACGTTTTTTTCCAGCTGTATTCTCCATAAAGAGTAAAGTAAATTATACTGCAGACTCGTAAAAGTAGTTAGAAAATAAGGCAGAAAAACGACAAGTTTCCTCATGCTGCTTCCTTATGTTGGAATGTGCAAAAATGTACAAACAATCAAGAGGATGCCTTCTTGTATGTGATTTCTGCAACAGTGATACTGCAAACGTGTTGATAGCCTATTGTTGATTTATATGCTGTAGCCTGGTGTAAAGCATGTCACACAGTAGCCTAGCCTACAGAAAACACTTAATTGATGTGATGTGATATAATGATAACTTGTATGCCTACAATGGTTTATTAAACATCATAGTCATTTATTTAGTCAGTCATCATGTTCATGTTAATGAATAGGAAGGACACCTAAACGATAGCCATAAACCAAAATTTCGAGCAATATCTGCCGTGATTCCCTATGCGTGAGTCACGAGCTCCTTCCAGCTGACTCTGGCAGATCTCGTGGACAGTCACGATCGATTATTTAATAAATAAATGTGAATTACGAATAATAATAACAATCTTCTACCTAATGTTACTATTTTTTCCATGAACTGTAAAAGAAAACACGTTTTTTCCAGCTGTATTCTCCATAAAGAGTAAAGTAAACTATGTATTTATTTCCGGAATTGACGTCACTTCCTCGACTCGTCTGAGGCTGGTCTAATGGGTCTGAGGTCTCTCAATGACTTAACCCCTACTGGTACAGGTACCTAACCTGGCAATAGCCAGATGAATTTCGCTCCGCCTAGCTCCACTCATCCATCTGGAACCGATCCATTGAAGTGTTGCTTCAGAAGGCTGGGCCTAATCAAAAAATGCTTGCATATGATTGAATAAGCCACTTGTCCGTCAACTATTGACGTGCTACTTCAACCACTCACATCGGGCCAACCCGTGGACGCTTAATAACAGACTCACAGTCGCTTCTACGCTATGTCACATCTATGAAACTCCCGCCCTGCGTCCTGATTGGCTAAACCATAAAGTTGGTTGGAGAAATCACTCTCAATGGAAGAGGTCCCAGATGGAGGTGAGTGAAGCTAGGCGGAGCTAAGCGGAACGACATTCATCTGGCTAGGGTCAGGTTAACAGGTACCACAGAGCCCCCCAGAAAGCTTGCCTGTGACAAGATGGCCGCCGGTGATGCCGTTAGAGACTCCGCCATAAGACATCTAGTGTCGAGCTAGGTAAAACTGATTGTTCTAGTACCCCAACAAAAAACTAAGTCATTTTTACTTAAAGTACATTTTAAATGAACTACTTTTTACTTTTACTTGAGTACATTTTCAGATCGGTATTTTTAATTACTTGAGTAGCCTAATATTATAATAATATATACAATAATTTAGTACTTTTTACTTTTTAATGTCTCTGTTGCTGAGATAGTTTTGATCGTCAAAAGGTCAGAATTGCCAAGAATCTTGTAGTGCCTGCTTGGGGCATATCGCTGTTCCTGAGATAGTTTCGATCGTCAAAAGGTCAGAATTGCAGAATCTTGTAGGGGCTGTTTTTAAAGATTAGAAATTGTCTGTGCTGTGGGGGGTGAGACAAGGTACTCATGTTTTACATGATATCTCAGCACCCAAAGTTCTTATAAATCCATAGTAGCACATATATTATCTAATGTTGTGATAGACCTTTGTATGAATGTGTGTTCTATAGATATAACCTATTGAACTTCCATTTGCTATTTATGGCCTGTAGGCCTCATTGACCTGAGCTCATGCAAGTCAGAAAGGGGAAGATTCTATTGGGGAAAGGTTCCAGTGGGGGTTGGCATAGATGAGGTATCTATAGGTGGCATAGGTGAGGTATGTGCATTCTTGCTAAAGCTGTTTGCTTCCCACAGTCAAGGATCAGTGATGAACTATGACACACACACATGACATTTGTTTACATCATTTATGCACATTCATGAAAATTCGATAAAACAAAATTCTAGTCTGTGTGTTTCATTCAGATGCATCACACAAATTGAAAGATGGAGGTATCTTTATTTCTCAAAGAGAGAAATATCAGCGACAGTCTATAAAAAACAAACTTTATGTAACGTAACATGAAGCCTCATGCAAAGAGAAAGAGTGTGATATTAACAAACCGACATTGTAAGAAATTAGCAAAGGCAACATTTAATTTCACTACACTTAAAGACAGGACAAAGTTAAAGAGAGTTAGGAGAGAAGAGGTAGGTGGGCCTAGCCTGGAAAAATCCAAACTCATTCACAAAGTGAATAGAGTCTGGTGACTCTCGATTGGGAAACGTTTGCAACACTTGCATCACAACGGGCACTAAGTTTGAAATCATTGGTCCAGCCTTACCAATCACATTAATCAGAGATTTCTAACATTACTTCCTACTACGCCTAAACTTTTCAAACTGACAATAAACAGCATCAACAGTCAGGAAACAATGAATGTAAAAATGTAAATGTAAATCAGGTTTATAGCCTTTATAGGCCAAGTATACTTGCTTATACAAGGAATTTGGTCTCTGCATTTACACAACACACAGTGAGGTGAAGGACAATAACCTGGAGCAGTGAGCTGCCTTGCTACAGTGGCGCTCGGGGAGCAGTAGGGGGTTAGGTGCCTTGCTCAAGGGCACTTCCGCCGTGGATGTAGGCATGGGAGAGCAGTGCTCAACCACTCCCCCCCCCACATTTTTCCTACTGGGTCGGCGACCCTTCTGTTACAAGCAGAACCCCTAACCAGTAGGCCACAGCTGCCCCTACAATTTCTTCTCGGCATTTTACCCATCCGAGGGCAAACACTAACAAATCACTACGAGCACACCCACACTAGGAGCACACATACACACCCGGAGCAGTGGGCAGCCCTTGATCCGGCGCCCGGGGAGCAGTTGTGGGTTCGGGGTCTTGCTCGAGGGCACTCACTCCCCCCACCCACATTTTTCCTTCTAGTCAGGGATCAAACCGGCAACTCTTCAGTCACAAGTCCGATTGCCTGACTAGTAGGCCACGGATGCCACAGCCAAAAGGAATGTAAAAATCATCTTGGTAAATGGACTTATAGTGCTTTTATTGACTCCTCCAAGCACCCAAAGGGTTTTACAGTGTCATGCCTCACATTCACCCATTCACACACACACACATTCCTCTACCTCCTGAGCCATTGCCACCTTATGTGGGTCTACCTTTGCTGAAAATATTTCTGTATTTTTCCAACTGCATTTTTTGATGTTTGCAGGTGTTGCTGCGTCTGTTTATCACAATAAGTTTTGGTTTCGTCTTCCCCTCTGATTGGCCTGGCAGTTTTCTTGTCTGAGGGAAACGGTTATGAACTATGGTGTTCCAGACTAGATCTGAGGGAAACGCTTATGAACTATGGTGTTCCAGACTAGATCTCCCTGAAAGAAGATCTAGGTTGGCAGGGCCAAGCTGAAGATGGGCCCTTCAAAGAAGGCAGAGAAAGAGGAGGAGTGAATGAAAGAATGAATCGGATAGCATGGCTTAACATGTGAGAGGCTCAGTTCGGTACAGCATGGCATGCAATTATTTCTGTACCCATTGTCAATATTTGCAAACGGAAAAAAATGAGCCGTGCCGAGCTCCTTTTTGGCACCCCAATGTTGGGGTACTAAGATTCTTGGCACGGTCTTGGCACGGTATGGGCTAGGCATAAGCATGTTAGCGGGAATCCCATTCTCTGCTTACAGGGTTAGCTAACCGTAACAGAAACCAGTCTATTTTTTTAATGTCAGGTAGCCAAAACAGCAGAAATGAACACATATTTGTAATACTTATGAAACATATTACACTTATTTGTAATACTTATGAAACCTGTTTGTCTTGTTATATTAACAAAATATGAAATGGACGTATGTATGCATTCACATTAACAAGTTGACTTAAACTAGTTAAAATTGTTTAAGGAACTTATTTTAAACCTTAAGTCCAAACCAGGACTCAGCCTAGGCTACACCCCGCCTACCAAATGCTGGTCCTTTTACCAGTGGAGACACAGACCAGGTGAATGATTACTGTGCATAACCCCTCCAAACTGAACCGCGCCAGTAGATGGAAACAATGTTAAATGGTTCTGTACTGCCCTATTAAACACTAGGCAGGTTGCCCTTTACAAAAAAATAACTGCATTACTATTAAGTGCCAAAAAGTATCAAAACTGCACTGTATGACTACTTAAAACATAACTGCAGTATAACTATTATGTTTTTTGTAAGGGCCATACCTTGAAATAACTGATTAATTAATGTAGCCATCCAGATGTGTTGAAAGTTTTTTGGTGTGGTAGAGCATAATCTCGTCTTTGATGTACTGGTACATACTGTATGTACACAAATCAACAGATAATCATCTGAATAATACGGAGTTCATGTTTGAAGTTTGAATATTGTAGTTTAGAGGGTTTGAGCAGATACGGCAGTAAACAATGCACCGCATTAACAGTTCAGAGGGTTGTTGTTTTCTGTAAAAATAGCCAGCTCTGTAATCCCTGTGTGACTCATTAGGCCCTAAACACAGCGATGCGCACCTTAATCTCCCAAAGCTCTAGGCTGTGATGCCTCAATGTTTCGACAGACACTTCACTGATTTTATATGTCTTATAAATGTGTTTCCTACAGCAAAGGAATATCAACCAACGAAATAAGACATCATACAAAAATAACAACATTGGGCTGGTACATATTGCCTTTAATAAGGATTGTGTAACAAGATTCTCTCCATACAACTCTTCTTATTGACAAAAAAACATCACTCACAATCTCTAAGAGGATTCAAGCTTTTGGTCTTGATGAACAAAGCCAGCTGATAGTTGGCATGTGTCTCATTCAAGAATTCATTGCAGACTGCTGATAGTGTAAATTCTGATTTGAAGTATAATTATGTCTAATTGACATTGAGGTTTGACAGTAAACACTCGGTAACACTTCACTTGAAGGTATCTACATAAGAGTGACATGACACTGTCATGAACACATGACACTGTCATGACACATGACACATGACACATGACTCTAACCCTAACTTATACGGATGGACGCATGACACATGACTCTAACCCTTAACTCTTATAAGGATACCGTCAAGTAAAGTGTAACCAAACAAACTCATTTGCACTATGCTAATGACCTCTTGCCATGCATGTCTTGCTTTAAGAATGATCCCTCAAGTTGTGTTGTTGCCTTTTCCAAAACAGAAATCAATAAGTAAACTGAACACAGAAAATAGTGCTGTAATGTGTTTAGTTTTCCAGAAGGGGTCAGATAAGAGTTCAGAAATAAAACCCTTCTGCACACATCCTGTGCCATGTCCCCCTATATGTGTGTATGTGCTCTATGCTGATGATATGCTTGTCCCCCTATATGTGTGTATGTGCTCTATGCTGATGATATGCTTGTAAACACTCACGCCTTGAGACAAAAGAAGGCTTTTACTGTCACCTTCCCTAGGCTATAGAACAACCTCCCGCCACACATTATGTCCTGCCCTACAATCGACTGTTTTAAATCCAATTTAAAGGCCCACCTCTTCTCTCTTGCTGTTAGCACAGCTCAAGGCTGCTTTTATGTCTTTTTGTGAAGTTCAACCCCCTATTTCTATGTCTATCTATCTGTTGAGTTCAGCCTTTGTCCCTCTAAGTTTCTGTATTTTGCATTATTCTAGTTTGCCTGCCTCGACTGTGAGGCACTTTCGGTCAACTCCTGTTGTCTTTAAATCTCCATCACCCCTCATGACAATGGTCCTGTTTTTATTAGAACTCCTCATCAACACTCAAGTCCTCAACACACCTCTCTAAAAGCCTGGCAATATTACAACACAGATTAAATCAAACATTACATTTTGTAACCCTTTTTCATAAATTTTCATAAATTTTCATAGATTTTGTAATGTATGAAAACGAGATTGTATAAAGTTAAATTTAGCTTAACTTAAATATGCTATATAAATAAAGTAACTTGACTGTATGTTATCAAGCACACAGATGCTTTCCAATGTGTCAAGAGGTGATTAGACTTGCTATACCCCACCCACTCAACCACACCCAGCAAAGATGCTCGCCACCATTCATACAATTTTTGGCCTGTCATTAACAACATCAGGTGTTGGCTAACAGTGGCATTGTAGTAGTAACACTAACACTTGAAACTGATGACTAGACAGAAGATATAAAGTTATAGCACATGTTTGTGCGCATTAAATGGTCAATAGTTAAAAAAAAAATCCAACATTCCAAGCTGCCCACATGCTCTGTTAAATATTCCTTGTTGTCAATGGTTTATACATTAATATCCCTCACTTGTTGACTTTTAAAGAATTTCTGAACAAATGAGTCACCAAAACTCCATTACCCTTCATGACAATGGCCCTGTTTTCATTAAAACTCCTTATCAATACTCAAGTCCTCAACACACCTCTCTAAAAGCCTTCTGGCAACATTACAACACTGAGATGAAATCAAACATTAGATTCTGTAACCCTGGTAAAGATGTATGAAGATGAGATTTTATAAAGTTAACTTTATCCTAAACATTCTTTTTTATATGAGTTGACATCACATCCAATTCATGTTCTTTCATGTTCATGTTCAATTCTTTCTGTGTATGTAGTGGTAATGCAAATGAATGTTTGTGTAAAATGAGGACACCCACCCATTCCTTATCAGTACACTTCTTATCTCTCTGTCCAATGTCTGTTTCAGGAGTTCCCTCTCTCTAGCATCATATGGCCTTAGTAGTTTACAAATAGAGGTCGGGTTAAGGTCACATGGTTGCCCTTTTACACATGCAGTAGCTGACTCCTAACTGTTACGCTTTCATTAGTGATGCCAATGCCAAAAATGTTGATATATTCAGAGTTGACATGCAACAATTTCACCATAGCCTAATTTTGGAATGCACACCTTCAAAAGGTCTTTGGTGAGCTTTGTTGGTCCTGAAGGAAATGTAAGCAAACACTCCTTGCATTGGTTGGAAAGGAAAGGAAGGGAAGATAATGGCAAGGGAACACTTTGCATCCTGAAACAAGATACCGGTAGTGTTTTGTGTCATTATATTGGGAGATAATTATTTTTTTATAATATTTTATATAATACATTTGTATGATAAAATTAAGCAAACCACAATCATGATCCTCTTAGGGCACTGCACACTGACAAACTGGCAAGGCTGTAGAAGTGGAGGTGTGTTATCACATAGCGTCCTGTTTCACAAGCACTGACTGCGAAACACACATTTCCAACCTTTAGCTGCATTTTGAAAGTAGCTTAAAAACAAATGATCTGCATGGAGAATGCCTTTGCCTTACTATCACTTTACTGGCATCCAACCTGTCAGACGTTTGAGCATACAGCCCACCCTTCCCTCCCAACTCTTCCCAGACTGCGCAGCTCTGTGAAAGCTGATACATCAGAGAGTACTCACAAAGGTGCTGAGTGTGTGTGTTTCCCTGCTCTGCTTCCCACGCGGAAGAGCCGCGTCCACCCGGGGTCGAGCCACAGCCCCTCTTTAGCGTGTGGTGTGGCTCTTCACAGTGAGCGGAGAGCCCAAGGCAATGAATGACTTGGGTCACTTTTGAGCCACCACCAGTGGCGCTCCACTTTCTATATATATATATATGTCCATGACAGCACATAATTGATTGACCCTTCGATCTAGGCATTTTGTTGCATGCAAGCTTCAATTTAGAGAAGTGCTATCACATGCACTATCACTATACAGATAACTGATTGGACTGTGACCACTGACCACTAGTGGCTTTTGTGCATTTATGTCAGATGGGGGATTTTACAGTGTACAGCACTTAGTATTTTGGACTGTTTTGTTTTCCCAAATGTTTTACACCATGGGAAGGTGAATGAGAAGGTGTTTTTGTCTTTCATTTCTCCCATCTCATCTTCATCATTCAGCAAAGGCTCTCATTCCTAGCTCACCCAGCGCCCCCCCACCTCCTCTCCTTTGTGGTCCAGGTCTTCCCCCTCTTCCTGAGCGTCCCCCTCCTCTCTGTTGCAGTCTTTTATTCGGGTCCTCTCTCCTCTCTGGCCTCTGTCCGTTCCCAGTCTATTCAATTCCTCTCCTCCCCCATCTTTCTTTTCTCTCTCTCTCTCTCTCTCTCTCCACGAACCCCTCCCCCTTCTCTCTGGACAGACTTTTGTAGAATTGTGTAGTATTGGCCAGCTGAGTGGCTACCCTGTCCTTCACCATATGAGGTCTTCTATGTTGAGGATTATTTTTGTGCAGTTAAACATTATGGAAATACCAAAGGAAGTATGTTGTTGGACGTAATGCTCTCAGTATTAAGAATAAGTAGCTATTGTGCGTATATGTATGTATATAAACCTAAAAATTAAATAGAGCAGAAAATGTTTCCCAAGTAGTATATTTTCAACCCACTGTCACTAACTGCAGCAGAACTGAAGTTGAATTTAACACGTGCAGGGACACTGAGGGGGCTCTTTGATGCACTGGACAGACCTGAGGAGAACAATACCGTCATTTTCACATCATAGGGGATGATGTCGACCCAGATACACTGAATTCAATCAGAGAGAGAGGGGGGGGGCTCCCTGGCAAAGCCGCATGTGAAACACACAGAGGGCATTCTTACGTAAGGCTGTGTCCAGACAACAGAGCCGTCGGACTCTTCTCAAAGCGTTAATGAGAAGTGGACTGGCATCCAAATGTTCCCTCATCCATGGTGTGACGGCAGGCTTGCTAAAAAGAAAGAGCTGTTCCAGGGATGGGCAACTACAGTGCTCTAAGGCAGCATTCAAACTGACATCAGCCATAGCTGTCCCGATGCTTTGATAATGTGCTGTTTTATGCATCTGTGATGCTTCGAGAAATGGTTGGTGTTAGACGGAGTGCGGCCTGAATCATTTAGTAGTTCTCCTCTCAGTGTTTCATTGAGTAAATTAGATCTGTCGAGATAACTATGAAGGCCTGTGTGAATATCAATTGCTTGAGGTGTATGTTTCATTTTCACATGGAGACTACAAACACTCACATGGATTCAGGGAGATTTCAGCATACTTAACCCTTGTGTTACCCTCAAATCTTACCGACATGCTTTATCCCTGGGGTCAATTTGACCCCAGCTAAATAAACCCTCAGAAAATGATTATAATTCATATTGTTACCCAGTTTTTTTGTGACAGGTACTTAACAAGAGTGTTATAACTACCATCAAAAGCCCTACAAAACCTTTATGAACCTCGGAACCCTGGCTGGCAATATTGCCCATCCAGTGTCAGCAGCCCAAAGGCTTGCTGTTGCTTCACCTTTTGACTTATACAGTCCTATATAGTAATAATTATAATAACAATATGTTCTCATACTATTACAATAATAATATCCATAATGTGTCAAATATTCATGTATCTTATTTTTCATACAGCTGGGGGCAAACTGACCCCAAGGAACACCAATGTACAAAATATATGTACAGGACATTGAAAAAATATTATTGTACACATTTCATGCTAACTCTGTTGTACCCGTCAATTGAGGAAAAGTCATGAAACAGCAAAAAACAAAGCAAAAAAAAAGTGAACCATATACAGTATTTTATGATGTTAAACGTTGCTCAAATTGACCCCGAGGATAACAGGAGGGTTAAGCTATAACCTCTTCCAAACTTCCACATGGCTTTGGTCCACTCTTCATTCCATAATGGAATATGAACACAAGGACTGTTCCTGAAACCGACTGGCATGTAGATTAGACCCTCAGGCCACTAACACCGGATATTACTCTCTGAAAAAAAAGAGGTGAATCTCTGCTGCAGAGTGGTATTGGACTGCTGCCTCTGCGGATTGGAAGGGGTCAGAGGTGAAATTACATCTGGCCTCATGGTGGAGTCACATGACTGTACTCCACATGCCCTGTGTCCGGAACTGAGGACGGAGCATTTGCAGGCCACTGAGTAGCAAGCTTAAGAGAGAGACCTACCAAGCTGCCACAAGTCTGCCTCAGATATAACACAACTAAAATGCTATTTTGACATTGTAACCGCCAAATCTATATTTAAATATATAGCAAGAGCTTTAACATATTGGCCTATGTTTTTACATGCAACTTTCATACAGAAAGAAAAGACAGATCTTGCATTTTCATAAAATATATTTCCTTTATTGGCAAGGTTTATTTCATTGTATAAACACTGCACAATGACAGGTTTATATTTCCTCACAATATTGATTGATTAAAATGGCTCATCAAAGATACTGTAGCAATTCATATCTACTATTGCCATTCATACTGCATAAAACTAAAGTAATCATCAACACCTAAAAGTTTTTGTTTTATGTTAATACTACAATCAGTAAAATTCAAATGCATGTGTATATAAGACTGTATATAAGAATTCATCACACATTCTCCCCCCTACTCTTGCATCATGATTTAAGACACACAGAACACTTTTTAAAAAGATCACTTGGAGAGTCCAGCAATTATTATGTGAAAGCCCTGTAGGCAGATGTATTGTATCATAGCTACCTATATTTTCAATCTGGAGAGCACATGAAATGACCACAAAGATGGTCTGAGGATGAATTACAGGTGTCCTCCACTGACAGTAACTGAATGGGAAAAAAGACCAAGTCCAATATTGGCAGAGCCACAACGTTAATCTGATGTGAGCCTCGCATTGCCCCCTAAGGGATTATGGCGGGTCAGGATAAAGCACTGAGGCACATGGCTATGCCAACAGATATTTCCTCAGCCTCTCGTGCTATTTTTGTACAAATTTTTCTCTTCATATCTAGCGATTTTACTGTTTTCTCACTCGTAATATGGCAGATTTTCAGACTTTCAAAAAAACATCCAATTCTACATACCTCAACATACTCAACAATTCTACATACCTTGAAAAAACAAAATACAATTACTGACATGGAATAGACATCTAAAAGCTCATTCAGTAAAACTACTCCACCAAAAAAGGAAATCAAAGGCAAAGTAAGCTATAAAATCAGTGCTTTTCATCCTATCAATAACATGATAGATGTATCTATGGGGCAAATATAAAAATGCATATATTGGCTTGGTTCTAGGGCACTCTGGCTGGTACACAGGTAGGCTGAGGTGAGAAGGAGGCACGGACCTTCCTGCCCTTCAGAGGCTGCGGTGGTCTATAGTTGTCCTGCATGCAGCAGGCGGACTCTCCCTCGCCAGAGAACTGCAGGCTGCGGAACTTAGCCATCTGCGAAGAAGAGGAGAGAGAAATGGAGAGAATATGTCAAGAGACGGAGAAAGCAAAATGTCATTTCTTCTGCACTTGAAGGCTGTGGCACTCACTGGCATGTGCTGCTGTGGCCCAGACGGGCTGTCCCCTGTACTTACAGCTGTCCTATTCCACTTATAGAACATTTTATGAATGTGCTGTGGAATTTATTTGAAGTCCACACAAGAATAATGGAGCAATGTCTGCTGCACCATGGAGATACAAACAGGCTTCATACACAGGCTATGCAGACATACAGCAGTGTAATAGATACAGTATAAATTATGGACTCTACCGAATTATAGAATGGCAGTGTTTACCCTTCATATTGCATGCACATCACAGGAATAGATAAGAGGGGCTACATTAGAGGCCTACAGGTAACTAGGAATTTTGTGGTGACATGTTCTAACACAACGGTGAGAACGGTGCTATGTGTCATGGTAACCTTTAACCAACACCATCTGGCAGACTTTCACTTCCTTGCCATGTCACAGTGTGACCCCTGATCCAGTGAACAGCTACTAGCTTCAAGAGACTGCACAGCCTGTGGTTCACCATCCTTTGACTTTTGTGTGTCCTGACCTAGAATAGATAGATTTGCACCTTTTGCACAAATAAAATGTCCCTTGAATGTTTTCAAAACAGCCACTTCAAACATCACTCTGACGCCTGACATTCATATGGGTGTAGGCTGAAGCAATGACTACGGCTGTGTAGGCCTGTAGCAGGTGATATGGGCTCCCTGTCCAACATGAGCATAATGCAGCGTTGAGATAATGTAATCTAACTGAGCAGAGGAGGACTCACAGCTGACCCTCCCTTGGATAAGGTGGCTCTGGCCAAGAGTTGGAGCCTTAATGTGTAGACCTAACTGTACATGTAGTAAATATTAGCTGTAAACTAACCTCATTCAGCATTGCCATGGGAAATACTGGAGTAATTCTCTTCTATTCACACACATCACACACACACACACACACACACACACATACTTACTTATTTACACACACACACACACACACACATGCACACACACATTTGCAGCCCATTCTACCAATGTATTAACAATCTAGAAGCAGTATGTTAGTGTGCAGTGCTACCAGTGTGAGAATCAGTGTACCTGACGTTACTATCAGTATCTACATCACAACTCCAGACTTCATTATAAAGAAACATGACAGTGCAGCAGCCTGCAGTGCAATCTGACCATATCCCCCAATCTGAAGTGGCTTTTCAAATGCCCAGCTGAGGAGTGGCTGAGTTGCAGCTGAGTTACAGTTGAGTTGCTGATATCCTAAAGGCTCATGGGATGCTGTGGTGCTGTACCTGGGCAGGGCTGACGCTGATTGGCTGCCTGAGGACGATCCAGGTGACACTCTCCAGAAGTGGGGGCGTGGTCAGGGAGCCATCATACGTCCAGTAATCCAGGGAAGCAGGCAAAAGGATTTTGGGGTCAAAGTTTGGGTATGTTATCTGCTTACCCTGGTGATGGAAAAGAGTCACAAAAGACTGTCAGATCCTCGGACCAACCTCCATTAACCCCCAGTAGCATGAAATGACATTAAGCCATTTGGTACCTTAAATTTGATGGCCTCCATAGCATCTATAACCTTCTGCAGGTTTGGGTTGGCAGCCCCAATCTGAGAGCAGAGAGAAGTCGCATGTTAACATGTATGCACACCTCATATCTGCACCTCAAACACAAGTACACATACTGTATTTTAATAAAGCATGTCTGGTTAGTGGTACCTTCAGAAACACTCCAACCACAGCGAGGCCATCGGGCTGGCTGGCAGCCTCACCAAAGCTGGGGTATTTGGTGTTCCAGTGAACCAAGTGTAGCTGGAAATGAAGAGAAAGAAGAACAGAATTCAAAAAGTTACCACCTTAGATAAGCTACTGTGTCATACCAAATGTACTACACCTCAGTAAAGAGTGCTTTTGAGAATTAAATCTGGGCATTTCTTCAGTAATCATCAACATGAGATTTGGCGTTAGATGGTAATGTGTGTGTAATTTGCAAAGATCATGTGTTTCTAGAAAACCCAGCATGCTGGATGAAAGAGAGGTGTGTTTGTGAAAGGTGTTGATAGGTGTGGAGTGTTTGTGCTGTGGCTGAGTGCGTAGGTGCCAGGCTGTACCTCACAGGGGAACTTGGTGCCAGCTACGGTGTGCTCGGAGCCACGGTCGTCACTGGCCCCCCAGTGGAAGTGGAACTGCCTCAGTCTGTATGTACCTGTGATGGGCCCTCCGGTCAGAGCTACAGAGAGTGAGACAGAGAGACAGAGACAAAGAGAATGAGAGAGAAAGGTGATAAAACATGAGTATACAGGCAGGCAGATTCTACCGACCAGTATTAATAGGAAACACATTGTTAAATAACATTTAGAAGCTTAAATAACTAGGGCTGTCAAAATAACTGATTCATTTCGATTAATTAATTTGAGAAAAAATAACTGATTAAAAAAATTAGTGCAGATTAATCGATTCCGTATGACCTTTGACCCCAAGCCGTTCTAGTCAGTAAAAATTAGACTGTAAAATGAAGGAGAGAGAAGAAAACGTGCTGCCTGGATCATTGATTGGAACATTTACTTTTAAAAAATGACCTAATGGTGTTGATAAAAAATAAAGTGTTGAAAAAAAAGTCCTCTGCAATGTCTGCAGCAAGGAATTTGCATATCACCGGAGTTCATCAACTCTATAGTCGCACGCACATCAATGCAAAGAAATAAGTGTTGACATTGAGGGGAGTGTTCATTTATTTTCATTGTGTCCCCTAGGTTATATCTGTGGCCTGAAATGCCTTGTATGTGAAAAAAAAAACTTCTTCCCAAAGCACTTTTGAATTTATTTCCTCAGAATATTAGGTCATATCATAGATTATTATGGCAATTATTTGAACAGTGAAAATAATAATAAAATAGTTTTTGAACTTTAATGTCACTAATGCTGATTATTCAATGATTCATTTGAATTTAAATATTTTAAATACTTTCACAGCAAAAATTATATATGCGATTAATTTAGATTAATTAATCACAGAGTATGTAATTAATTAGATTATTTTTTTTTATAAATTGACAGCCCTATACATAACATTAAGTAACTAAAAAAAAAGCTTCTGTTTCCTCACTGCTGTAACTGTTTCTTCTATTTGTGTTTGGACGTGTGTGAGTTTCAGCCTAAAGTAAATGTTTGCCCAATGTGGTAGAGTTGCTGCAGCCCACACAGCACCCAAATGTGTCCTTTAAGTGATAAAACTAGAGTGATGAGTCTGAATTAAGACTGGACTGGTCATAAGGACTCAGTGTACAAATTCCTCCTCGACACACTGAGGGATAGAGGATTTTTCCCCCCACTCTTGTATAAAAGAATATATTATCACTCTGGGACACAAAGGGTTGAGGAGCTTGGACATCCATGGCAGAGCCAGTGGAATGCTGAGCCAGACTGAATTCAGCCCATGCTTCCAATAATCAATGGCCAGGCGCCTCTTATCAAAATGTATGTTTTCACCCCCTAGAGTATACAAAGACCTTCAACTGCTGAAACCAATTTCAAATATCCAATTCAGAAAAGCAGTACAGCTCACACAATTTCCTCAAAAAAACACTGACCCTATGAAACAATATAACTGTAGTTTTCTAAGTAATTCTAAGAATATCTAACATTAGAGACATTTAACTAAACATCCAAGGGCAAGCAATACCGCAGACGTTGTTTATCAAAAGTTGGTGCGCACGCAAATGTCCTTGTGAAGGAGACTGATACAACAAAGGGACATAACGTTCCTGCTCACAGCAGTACCCCAACATTTGCCGACTTAAACAGTGAGTCTCAACACACAACACAACACAACACAACACAACACAACACAACACAGCACAACACAACACAACACAACACAACACAACACAACACAACACAGCACAGCACAGCACAGCACAGCACAGCACAGCACAAACACAACACAACACAACACAAAAGACAAAGAATGGGCTGCACAACTCCTCTGCATCGGTCTTGGCACCAACATCAAAACAGGAAAAAGAATCTTCTGTGGCAATTCTAACACTTACACACTCTTTAATGTACATACAAATATTTTGAATCACTTACTTGATTTGTCTTCCTCATCCAAAAAATCAACTTGGAAGGAATGGCCATTGTTCAAAATGCTTTGCGAGGTGGCAGGGTCATATTTAAGTCTGAGAGGCTTCAGAGCAGGGTCATGAGGCGCTTGGCCAGGGATGATATCAATAGGTGACTGCCTAGGTCCATTAGCGATGGGGAAGCCCTCACTCCACTTATCTGGTCCTAAATTGGTTGAGAGAGAAAAAACAAAACAAAGTTTAGTACAATCATTTGTTGAAGAATGCCAGTACACCATTTACAAACCATATGATATACATATTAATTCAGTTTTTTTTTTTTTATAAAAATGTATCTAATGGTCCAAGTGTTTACTCTTTTGGTGGTATGTTGGTAATTCTCACCATTGGTAGGTCCGTAGCCCCAGCCGTGAGACATGGTGAATAGATCCTGTATGAAGTGTGATATGTACAATCCTCGAAAGCTCAGATCTCGGTAAGTGGCTCCGTCTTTCTGACACCCTGAGCGAGCAAGTAGCAAGGTTTTTATAGACCTGCTACTGCTACCAGTCCTGTATCTTAGATCTGTGGGTCTGGCCACATGATCTTTGCGTAGTCCAGGCTCGAACAGGAGGAGTTACCAGTTTGGCAATCATATCTAAAACTCGTTCATTTGAGCATCCGCGGTACCATCGTCGTTTGCCTGCAAACTATGTGTAGGCTACTGGATGCGCTTCGCTTAATTGACGAGGTTTCTTACAGCGAAAATGCAATAGATGCTGCTGCTGCCTTCGCTGCTGTGTTGGTAAAAGCAATAGGCGCGTTCCAGGCAACATCTCCTTGCCAGGGTTTTGATGTCCTTCAGAAAATTACACTGGGTTTTCTGTTGCGGTTCCTATTCGTATTTTTAGACTGCGTTTCATTGCGCTTTTAACATAGGCTAAGCATTTCACTTGACTGCAAGACATGACCGATTTGCTGACCTCCTCATGAACGTCCTGTTGCCATGTACCACAAGTAACAGCCTGAGCTTAGTCCAAAAATACGTATCCGAAAAGGCAACGTCGTGATAACTTCATGGAACGCAGACACACAATGACAACACAGAGATGCAATGAAATGAAATCACATAAATGGTACATTTGACTAGCTGCGTGATGCTTCCACTATAGTCGGCTTATGTCCCCGCGTTTTTTTCTGTCCAAGACATATTTTAAAGGGCCCGACACATTCTGTAAGAACATCCAGGTCTCGTGTTATCACTGGAGAGTCCCAGTATCTAGGTGTAAGCAATTGGTTCTACAACTGTGAGTTTTATGTTGTAACTTATTTTTATAAGCTTATAATAATTAATTAGGCAAGATTGAATAATAGCCTATGATGTCTAGGTAGGCTATGTGGGTTTGAAATGTCTAAAACTGTCTATGAAAGGCAGTCTATTTATTTATTTATTTATTATTATTATTATTATTATTATTATTATTATGTATTTATCGTAGACAAATAGCCTACTACTACATTATGAGGGCCGATGGTTTAACAGTCATTTCCTCGCGAGGAAATCTCAATGGTCTCTTAGTTCAAGTTCATATATCTGCATGGACACGAACCTGAATCGCCCTGTGGGGGATAATACTGTAGCACTCTCAATCCTGCAGTCATTAGACTATACTGTAGTTTGGCCAACAGCCAAGGTACCAGTTGGTGTATTTTTTATGGCGCTTCCTGATTTTTCTTTCTCTTGCCGCCATCTTGTGGTTACATAATATTACTGCACGGTGTGGAAGGCGACAGTGGAACATGATATCACTTTACTTTAATGTGTGTGTATTGGGAGGCATTTTCAAATCAGGATAAATGCATTTACAAATACACTTACCTTAAATGCTAAATATGTGATATTGATCTTTGACAGTATGGGAATATTATTTTGAAATCTGTTCCATATATGGCCCATTTGTTTCTTATTCCCCATAATTGTACGATTACATGTAGGCTTGCATCATTTACAATTAATAGCTTTTGTTTGTTTGACTATGTATTTGTTTGTTTTACATTTTTATGCATTTACTTGTTCAACAATTGGAGTTTGACAGTATAGGCTACCTATCTAAGTATGATGTGATCATGCTTGTAATAATAATATATAATACAAAATACTTTCTATAGTCATTTTTTGTAAGGTGTTACTCAGTTAAGTGAGGTGAAACCTGACTGACCTGAAGAGAACACTGACCTGAAGAGAACACTGGCTAGACTTGCACAATCATCCTCTCTTGAGCCATTGCTGACTGGATGTGAAAGTTGCAGAATACCATGGTTAGATTACCAAAGCAGATTACAGATTAGGAAATCTCACATGTATGTATGTATGCCCTTCCTCTCCTGTAGCATTTGATAATTTGATCAGTGCTCTTTTTAGGTTGAACTAGGGTAGTTGAACTAGGGTACTACTACAAACTACTGTTAACTTATGTGATCATTCAATAATCAAACAATATTCAAACAATATTCAAACCTAAACAATTGCATCCTAGACTAAGCCAGTGTTTCCCAAAGACTTTTTCTGGGGACCCACTTTTTTAAAATGACATACCATCGCGACCCATTTTACTTCAGATCTAACATGCAACCTGCATGCAACCACCAATATTGTTTTAGGCCACAGGTTCTCAAACATTTCTTGGGGATATTCTTGCATGCTACGCAGTAGTCGTCACTCTTCAGCATAGTAAGCTGTTCCTTTATTTCTAAAGAGAGATGTTGTTGCGTTGCAGACAAATGGATCCATAACACCGTCGATCCCTATGTAAATATGTAGCAAATAACTCAAGTCATTGTAGCTTATTTGTGGAGGTTTCTTTATTTGGAAAGTTGAATCCGCATTTCCCTCTGGAGTTAAAACGTTTGTTTGTAGGCCGCTGTGTATTGATGTTGTGACAAGCTATGTTGTAAGAATGTAAAATGAATACATATCAGAACAATGGCTTTTGCGCGATAGTCAAAAGATAATGCGCCTTACTGCCTAGTAGAGTTTGCAAGGTGGAAAACGAGAGGAAATAATAGCGTTTAAAATGTCCATTTAAATTGTAGCCTACCTAATATAATGCTATATCCTAATAGAAAACTGATAGCTTTCCTGGCTAAATTGTATAAGTTAGGCCTATTAGACAACATAAATTGTGCTGGTGTAACGGCAACCCAAATAAAATCTCCTGCGACCCACCCGTGGGTCAGGACCCAGTCTTTGGGAAACACTGCACTATATAAACATACCAGGTCTCTTAGATCTACTGACGTTGGTCTGCTGGTAGTGCCCAAGGTCAAAACTAGGTTGAAATGGCATTTAGCCATATGGTGCCCACTGCTGGAACTCAGATGCCTAGAGATCAGATTTGATCAGATTTAAAAATAAATGAAAAACTCTAATATTTTCTACTGCCTTTGATTAATCTGATGTCTTTTGGTTGAGTTATAAAGTGAAATTATTATTATTATTATTATTATTATTATTATTATTATTATTATTATGTCTTTATAGTGCTGTTTATATTAGGCTACTGTTTACATTATTGTGGGCTACATATTAATCTTGTGTCATTAGCCTACATGTAAAGCACATTAGATGACTGCTGTGCATACTGTTTGCTTTTGTTTATGTAAAGCACATTGAATGACCTCTGTGTATGAAATGCGCTATATAAATAAACCTGACTTGTAGCAGTGCCACGCACCAGCTAAGGTGAGGTATTTTCTGCTCTTGTGTGACTTAAACCACCAGGTGTCAGGGTAGTATAACTTACTTTTTTCCCTGATCGATTAGGCACTATTTTAGTAACTATTGGCTATTTTTGCAAAACTCTACACATAATAACCACAAATCCTCACATCAACTATGATGTGAATAACCACACAAAGCACCAACTACACACTGCTAGAATAGACAAAAAACCCTCACGGTTTTGCTTTCTCTGTGAGCAGGGTATATCAGTTTGCAATTTAGTTTTGTCATACTGTAAACATGTATGTACACACAGTATTCAAATGTGAATGATTATGTCAGCAAAATTCATTCAAACAACAAAATCACAGTAAGGAAACAAAATCATTTTAGACAAAATGATGATAAATCTTGCCATCTTGCCCTGTCCCTCTTGTCCTTCCCTTGTGACTCCCCTCCTCCTACTCCTCACCTTCCTGTCCTCCTCTTCTCCTTTAATTCATACTCCTCACTCTGCCCATTATGGCCCTACATGGTCTGGTTTCTGAGTGAACTCATTATATAAAAGTGTTTTAACATGCATCAGTGTGGGAACACAATTGGCAAAACAGTATACACCAATGTGTACAGTTTTGCTAGAAGTGTGTTATTAAATTGTAAACTGAGTGTAACACAGCTGGCAAACTCAGTGAATGGATTGGCTACAATTGTTTCAGAAATTGTGTTTCAAGGATCACTTTTAGTGTTGAAACATTCTGAATGCATATTCACTCATCACCAAGAGCCTGAGATTTATTATTTCCTATTCTTTCCTATGTAACTTTTATCTAAATTTATAGTTTTTAACTAAATTAAAGTGTCTGCAAAAATGGTTTGGAAGATGGTGTCTTCTTTGTGTCAAAAAATTAATCTTGGACCAATTTGCAGGCTGTGGGATTTTTTATATCACACAGAGTCATGAATAGGTTTAAAATTGAAGGCAAGAATCAATATTCATGTCAAGTGACCACAACATAAAGGAATAATTATATTTAAAAGTTAAGTGATACTGAAGACAATGAGTGAAAGCACAATTCCTTTGAATAGTGTCTGGAATGACTGCACACCCTACCCAAAGGAAGAAGTCATTTAAAAAAGCTTCTGTGACTGTGAATATTATCCATTGGCCCAGTGTCTGATTCACTACATATCAGGAGCCTCATCAAAGCCCCAGCAGCAAATGTAAAAAACTGCAGACATCTACCAAACAACCAATATAAAAGTTTTGCTGATTAAAAAACTTTATCCCTTGCGATTTTTATGATTGCATTTTCCTTTTTAATTCTTGGTTTGTTTAGTACAGTAGCATGCAGTACGGTATTGATTACTGCCATTCTGATTTGTTTGTCTGTTATTATTTTTGTTGTATAAACTTGCCAAGTAAAACATTGTAAGCAGATATCCTATTGAAGCATTTCTATTTTTGACTTTCACAGAAGACTTTACAATTACAGTGGAGATAATAAAGTAAAGATTGGTGTTTTATGTTAAGCATTTTTCATTTTGTTTGGGTTATATTTAGATTGCAGAGTTTCAGTTTGACATATATGTGAGTTGCTATGTCTTATTTGGCTTGTGTGTAGAGTTTTTGACACAATGAGCCAAATTCTACAAAAATCATGCAAGCTATCTGAAAAAAATAAGATGCTATCTTTGTGATCTAATATTCAAAATTAGAGATGTTGTCTCGTGGAGAAGGGAGAAAGGAAGCATTCCTCCGTTATTTATTTTTATTTCAGATGTGAATAAAATACTGAGCTGACTGGGACAAGAGAAGCACTTAATGAGAAGACCCCTTACTGTGCATGTCACATCAAGCATCAAACAATTTGCAGTGACTGGAGGACTGAGTGTTCAGTCAGGCTGATTTGATCTTGAACCTAGAGTTGTGCATTGTTGGTTGTTTGAAATGTCTCCATAAGTTAATTTAAGTATTTCTTATTCATTTTACAATTCATTTGTAACATTACAATGCAATGGGAGTTGGGGGGAGCAGTGAGGGGTTAGGTGCCTTGCTCAAGGGCACGTCAGCCGTGCCTACTGGTCGGGGTTCGAACCGGCAACCCTCCAGTTAGGTCCGAAGTGCTAACCAGTAGGCCACGGCTGCCCCAATTCACAGATTGGGATAAATGCAGAGACCAAATTTCCCTCACGGGATCAAAAGAGTATATATACTTAGCACCATGATGAACATCTACGCATAGTGATTGCAATCTCACTCTTCTATGACAAGTTCACTTTAAAATGTCACCATTCTCCCATCTGCTGTCACCATTCGGTCCAAGAATGGGCTAATGCATAGTACATCCTGAGTATGCCTACAGTCCCTTGTCCTTCACATGACAAAGCCATGGTCTGCTCTCAAGTTTAATGGTCTTGACCTCTTTCAGTCTCTTCCTCTTGGTTGTTAGAAATAGTGAACGGTGAACTAATAGGGAACGTGAGCTGGGTTTAGACCGTCGTGAGACAGGTTAGTTTTACCCTACTGATGATATGTGGTTGCAATGGTAATCCTGCTCAGTACGAGAGGAACCACAGGTTCAGACATAGTGCCACAAATGTCAAGAAGAGAGACGAGTAGGGAAATAGAATCAGATAAAGAGGGGGAGTTCTGAATTGTAAAACAGAGGGTATAATTTATTTTGAAGGAACAATGTTCAAGCATCCATAAGACAAGGATCATGGGGCAAAGAAAGCAAATTCTTCGCTGCCCTATGTGACTGATGACCAGAAAGGAATGTTTGATGAAAGACATCGAAAGATGAGCAGGGAGCAGCAAGGAAATGCTGCATTTAGAAACATTTAAACCCACACAATACTGAATTAGCATAGCATATTAAATTATTGAAAATGATATCATGGAAAAATACACAAAGTCTGCCTGTCATTAGTGTAAATAAGCTGTCAAATGCCTCAGTATTCAATCTTGTGGCCTGTCTACACAACGGTTGTGATGCATGGCTTTGCACTCGGTGGAATCACATTGCAGTTGCACGCCATTCTGCCCACGGTGAAGCCTGATTGGGAGGGAATATGTCTTATTGGCAGAGAAGTGCCAACCCGCATCCTTGCCAATGGAAATCACCACCTTCAAGGAACAATATAAATCATTAAGGGTCTGGGATTGACAAAAGCGGCCAAATTAGATCCTTTCATCAGACGGATGTGAGTTTCTCCTTTCTTGCTATAGGGGACGGCTCAAACCATGCGGTGAAATGAGGAGCAAGTTACTTATTCACTCCATTTTTTTCATGATTGTGTGTGAAGTTTTTTTTTACACACTGAAAATATAATCTTTTAGCACCCTGTGGTAGAGTTTCCTGAGCAACTGTTCATTTTCAAAGAAAAACTCAGGCTCTGCTCTGTTCCTGCCTGGCGCTGGGCTTGTGAGAGGAACAATGTAACCCCAACGGCTAATTTGGGAAACGGAATGTCAAGCTCAAGTCAAGTGGGACATGTTCTGTGGAGGTGATTGTGCGAAATGTCGCATTTTCACTTCCTTTCACTTCCTTTTTTGTCACCGTAGCCTGCCCACATCACAAGCTCACTTAAGTTAGGACTATTTTCACCAAGGTACAGTATATATTTCATGGACCAATGGCCTGAGTTATAGACTAGTAGGTTTACCAACAGTGTGTTTCCGAATTTCAAACATTGTGTAAAGCAGACATGTGCTTATTAAGGTTTATTGTTCATTGTTCATTGTTTAGGCATATTTTTATAGTCTATTGGATCAAAGACTTTTCCTGCACGTCTAGAACCTACTTTGCATAATGTAGCCAAGCGGCAATATTTGATCCCAAACAATGATGCTAATACAGAAGTTCCTAAACCTGCAGTATCTCGGACATCCATCAGGGGCTGGATCCACCTTCACAGCAGAAATTAATAGACTTACAGCCTGGTATTAAAAAATGGTTGGTTAAGTGAGGTGGGTTCATTATTTTGTATCTCATCTGTTTAAATGTTAGATTCCATTTATATTGCACTTCGTATGAATGAGCGGAAAGTTTGAAACAAGTGAAACATAGACAAACATGGCGGACTAATCGTGGCACAGTTGTGTTTGGTGTTTAAATGTCAACTCTGTGGTCAACATAACGGCAACACCATGCCAGTCAAAGACAAACAGGGAAAATCATTGCTACAGAGAGCTACTGTACAAGCTGCAAGCTGTGTTAATCGCTTTCAGGAGGTGCTGAATCGGAGTTGGATAAATCTGCTCAACCACAGCCTGTGGATTATATTGGATTGACACATGCCCACCCATCCAAGCTCAAGCAGTAACAACCAATTAAGGCACTAGTCAATAGTCAACTCCGCAATATTTGGAAGTCTACAGTATGGCATCAAAACAAAAATCAGGCTATAAAACAATGGTAATAATGGCAATACTTCTCTATAGCTCTGAGTGCTCAAGAGTGGTGCAAAAACCCATGAACAAAATCAATGCCTTACACAACAACTGTCATAGGAAGATCTCCAACAGCTACTGGCCAATGAAAGTAGCCAAAGATGACTTGTACTAGAAGACAGGCTGTAGAGATCAAGGGAAGAATGATCAGATGGCTTGGTCAAGCCCTTAGAATGTCCAATGACAGGATTCCTAGAGCTGCCCTCGGCCTCCAGCTGGCAAGAGAAAGAGGGGCAGGCTAAAGACAACCTGGCGGAGAACAGTCATGTCCAGCTGAAGGAGAGGGTTTGACATGGGGCAAGGCATCATTCAAGGCACAAGACTGATCCGTTCAGGAAAACTTGCAGGAGCCATATGGCCCATAAGGGTCAACGTCGATAAGTAAAGTAAGCTTGCTAACTTTAGATTTTTCAAAAGTTAGCAAGAAATATATTTAGACACTGTACTTGTCAATAATACACTACAGGTATTGTAATGTCTGGTGTGATTTATGAGTTGTCTGTCAGCCTGTTAGCCTGATAGCTAATGTGAGTTAAATTGTGAGTGATGCAAGTCACCCCGCTCACAATCTGTTTGATCTACTGCCCTCTGGGAAGAGGTACAGAAGCCTGCGCTCCCGCACTACCAGACTCACCAACAGCTTCATACACCAAGCTGTAAGGATGATGAACTCTCTCCCTCCTCTCCCCCCTCCACCCTCAGCTACATAACATCCTGGACATTGGACCCACAATGGCCGCCTGCACTACTCCACTTGTACACTTTACAACTTGTTGTTGTTGTCCTGAAAACACAACACTTCTGCTGCTCTTACATAACTTGCACCACTATGCCACTTTCTTTCTTACTTAGGTCAAACAGAACTACCCAAGCCTTTTATTGGCCTGACTTTGCACTAGTATTTTATTGACTGTCTATGCACAATTTCAACCAAATTTTGCTGCTCTTATTTTTTTCATTATTATATGTGCCCTCTTATTTACTTATTTACTTACTTTTTTGTTTACTTGAATGTTATGTTTGTCTGTGGACTTAAATTGGTAAAATATGTCTTGTCTTCACCGTGGGATAGTGAGAAACGTAATTTCGATCTCTTTGTATGTCTGGAACATGTGAAGAAATTGACAATAAAGCTGACTTTGACTAATGTCAGCTATCAAAACAAACATGAAGCTTCAGAAAACGTATGGGCGATGTCATGGAGGGTTTGTCCACTTAATAATACAGTCTATGAATGTAGAGTGATTTGTTGACACATTTGATGGCTTAGGATACCCATCATGTGGACATGAATTACTTTTGTTGATAAAAAATACTTTACTTTGAAAGGCGCTACAGTAATTTCTGTGCATGGCATCAATCAGTTTGATTTCTTGTGCACAAAAGAATATGCTGTCCTCCACCCTGTCTCATGGATATAATATAGTATTAATGGTAAAGCATTTGTGTTTTTCACAGACAAAATGCATCACGGTATTGTATGGTTCCCTAATTAATTGGTGTGTTTGGATGCACTCTGTCTGTTAAATGATGTCTGTTACACTTAAATATTTAACTATCCATTTCCAAATGTTGCATTTTGCATTGGGAATCAGAGTAATTATCAAACTTTTTCTATCACTCCCCACTTTGGACGTGGGGAATTTTCAAGCCCCACCTGACCCTATCAAAATGGTAATGTTAAAATATTATTTTTGCACTGTGGATCCACGTTTCCCGTCTCAGTCTCCTGGATTTGATATTGTTTGAATTAATATGTAGGCCTGTTAATGACTCCTATGTTTGTGTGTGGCTATTTTGTTTTGAATGTTTGATCTTCCTAGTTAAAAAAGAAAGGCATTATTAAAGATATAGGCACAAAAAAGACTAATTTTCTACTGTTCATTGCACCCCACCTGTCTTGATTCTATTCCCCACTAGTGGGGCCAGCCCCACTCTTTGTGAACCACTGTTCTAAATAAAATAATAAAAGTCATAGTGTAATGAAAACATTGGTGTTGACAAAAAAAAAAATCAATTTGGCCATATAGCTCAACCCATTCTTTTCAACCAATGTTGCTTGAATCTCATTTGAGATATAAATCTGTTCTTAGTCTTACAAGCTTCTTGTCTGATGGTAGTGCAATAAGCTTGGAGTGTAGATGGTGTTTTATATTTTCCTGGCTTAAAAGCTTGTGACCTCTACATTTAGACTGATAGTGTGACCATGGACGGATTATGAACTTTCAGCACCCCACTAATTGTCACATATGTGGAAAGGGGGGTTTGGGGGTCCTCCCCCAGAACATTTTTAATTTGTATGATGTGATTTCCTGTATTCTGGTGCATTTTGGGGATGGACAATATTTTAATTCAATCAGATTCATAGCCTACATCCTGATTTGTTGATATTGAGGCAATGATTAAATGCAAAGACTTGGGTTTCAGGGCCCCCTGACCCCTTGGGCCTGGGCCCGGTAGGCCCGTGCAGTAATCCATCCCTGGGTGTGACTAACTAATTTGAGAGCTGTAGGGGTGATTTCTTATTTGTTTCTCTGTAAGATGATGATTGCATGTCTAAACCAACAGATAGCATGTGTGTGTGTGTGTGTATGTGTACCAGTGCCCCAGGTATGATCAACTGAAACTAGAATTATCGCATTGTGGTGGTGGTTCATGGTGCTGCCATGAATTTCTGGTTGATATACATTTGTGGGGTGAGGCATATAATACATAGATTGCAGAGTTGAAAGTAATCAAACCACTTGATCTTTTAGTGAACGTTCATACCAAATTTGAAGAACGTGCATCAAGGTATTCTTAAGATATCGCATTCATGAGAAAGGGATGTAGTCACATAGCCCGGTTGAACCCAGACAAACATGTTTGAATTTGAATTTGCTTTTGTAGCTCTGTCCGGAAAAGAGCCCATTGACGCCCATTTTCAAATCACCAAAAACCCATGAGCCATTCCCAATCGCTTATCTGGCAGGGGGTGAGCTTTATATGACAGATAAAGCAGTGCATTCAACACAACCACTGGAACCACTGGCTGCGCTGCTGGTGACAGGGTTAAACAGATATGGATGTACATTTACAATTTTCAAAGATGTGTTTGCTGCACTTCTGAAATAAGTTTAATTTACAAGTTTAAATTGATTTTAACTGCTGGTTACACCCCTGGAAGTTGTAGGTCAATGAAGGCTTTCCAAACACACTCTCAATCTCAATTGAGATTTGAAATTTGGTGTTAACCAGACTAGTGGTCACAGTGACCTTGAACTGTGGTCTTTGACTACAAAAATCGAAGTTCATCTTAACATTGAAGTAAACATTTGTAGCAAATCTAAAGATGTTCCTCAAGGCTTTCTATTGCGTTCACGGGAACAGGACATACATGTGGTCACAGTGAGCTTGAATTTTAACCTTTGACCTCCAAAATCCAAACAATCCATGTTGGCGTCAAAATAAACATTCTTACCCAATTTAAAGGCATTCTTGAAATATCGTGTTCACGAGAAATGTAACATACACCTAGTTGCTGTCACCTTGACCCCTAAAATGTAATCTGTTCATTTCAGAGTCCAAGTTATTCCAATCTGTGTTTTAAGCAGCGCTTAACTTGTGTGTGTGTGTGTGTGTGTGTGTGTGTGTGTGTGTGATGTAAGCAGCGAACAGGTGAGATTTAGTAGGTTTTATACAATCAAACAATACACCCAAAGTCTTATGTGTCCAAACCTGTAGCCACAAAAGGTCAGTAAAAGGGGCCTGTATCTAATTGGGACTAGGCGTTTAATTGAGTCGTACAGTACTCTTTTAAACTGAAAGGTCGGAAATGGACTTGTGCTGCATTATTTAACTGAGCTTATTAGCCCATTTACACCGCTATGTCCTCTTTGGTCTCTTGGTCATTCCATCTGTCAAGAAAAGAATAAGCCGGTCAAAGAGCATTTGTGTTCTGTGGACCTAGTCTTACTCATTAGGCCTACTTGTAAGGACAACAGGTACTGTTGACATTTTTAAGTTAAGATGAAAAACATATCGTTTTTCAAAACACAATGGCCTTGAGTCAAATCCATGATCTTCATATTATCTCTTTGGATAGCCTACTTTTAGTGTGGTTATTTTTATGGACATTTTTGTTTTTATTTCAATTCAATCTTTATTATATGTTATTTTGTTCAAGTATTCTCCCATCATTGCTCTTTAAATTACATCGTTTTATTGTTCAAAGTTTTTTTTACTTGGTTGTATGTTTTGTCTTTTACATGTGTAAAGTCTGTTGAGACCCTGTTGAATGGAGATAGCCTACAGCCCTATAAACACAATACATTGATTGGTTGATGAGATTTTGTATATGGTTGTGCAATACATTTAAAGCACATTCTTAAAATAAATTGACGTAGTTTAGCTGTGGTAAAGGTCTTTATACGATAAGCTACAGGCTTACCTACGGTTCAAGTCAAGATGCGACTTTTTCAATGTAAGACAAGGTCATAGGCTATGATGTGCATCGCAGAGCAAATCTACATTACATGAATACGGATAAACCCAGCAGTTTCCTATCTCAATTCAATCCAATTTAAGGCGCTCCTGACACGCAGTAAGTTCGGCGCTTTATGAAGCGCACTCCTCAGCCAAACGTAAAACCCGGACATGTTTGTTCACTCCTGTAACAAACGAGCGGCAAAGGATGTTCAACATTTGCTGATCTCGAACTGTTGACAGAAATCCAGGCCGAGTCTTCGCCGTGCCCAGTTTTCTGCTCAGTTTACTCCTATCGCGGCTGCAGCAACAGAGCGTGCTGTCAGGTGCTGAGAGAAGCCACTCGCCAAACGTCTCAGCGACCCTCTTCATCACCAGACAGTTTGGTAGTAGACACTTTTTCGATCATTTTCGGATAATGTTGTAGGATTAACTACGTTTTATTCCGTCCAAATACTGCTGTCGGCGATCAACCTGAAGGTAAGGGTTCATGCTACTGTCTACAAAGCGAGCAGGGTGCTTCGCGTTTGATCAACTACCACATATTATTACCTACCACAGCATTTTGAGACGTTTCAATTCTATCAATTGTGTTAAATAGGTTAGCGTAATAATAGATGGTCATTCCCTTCTGTACCCA
The DNA here is from genome assembly GCF_017589495.1 of Alosa alosa. NCBI lineage: Eukaryota > Metazoa > Chordata > Actinopteri > Clupeiformes > Clupeidae > Alosa > Alosa alosa. The sequence continues at coordinate 48,915,434 of NC_063189.1, read as the reverse complement.
CGTGATTGTGTTTTGTTTGTTTAACACGATGGACGTATTAGCGCGCTTTCGGGAGACGCAACTTGAAATGTCAGTGTCCACTGCCACGAATATTCATTGCGTTCCGTTCATGGAAGCTGCTGCTATCATTACCTACCTAGCGGTGAACAATATATGTTGTTGATGAGCGTAATGTTGAAGCGATTGCGAAGTGTCTGCGTCTGTAAAATAAACTGTGGCACGTACTTAGTCTACAAGACTTATAGGTCGTATAGCCTATATCACCACTGGGTTTACAACGGTGGATTTCCCGGTTAGGTTTGCTAGCGATTCTTCATCGAATCTCATGCGTATGTTCCACACATGTCTGTGATACGTGGTGTAATATTTCTATTGGTTGTATACCAACGATACATACTTTTGAAATGTAGGCTAGCCGTTGTTTCTAAAAAATAAAATAAAACACGGTATTCATAATACGCTATCAAAGGGACGTGATAAGGAAGCTGAATGAATCAAATGAGCCTCCGGTTTCCCCACCTGGTTTCCCCTGAAGCAAAGGAATACAGTATGTTATCTTAGGCATGCACCCGAATGATGCAACTTCAGCATCGGGAATGTGATGGTTATGGTAATGAGGTGAGGATGCAACTGTTCCGCGCTCACCGAATAACTTGAGTTTTTTTTTTTTTTTTATGGAGAAAGGCAAGTTCGTCGTTCCTGCAGGTATTGCACGGAGCCATTCTACGCGTTTTCAGACGTTTCAACATGTCAGTCAGTCAGTCATCTCAAACATGTCAGTAATGATGAAGGAACTTGCATTTATGGTTAGGAAATGACACCGATTTAGTACAAGCATGCGTACTGCTGCTCATGCTATTTTGATCACTTTTACGCGTGGCTTTGATGAGCACAAGGTATGGATTTTTTCTTTAAGAAGTGAGTATTTTAATGTTCATTAATCACAGAGGTCCCTGAAATGTACCAGAACTTACCTTAACATACCTGTGTCATGGATTAGGCCACCCTCTGTTTTGGGGCATGTTTGCAATATTGTCAACATCACCCGTCATAAGCTTCCCTCAGCCTTCTCAGACTGCCTATTTGTCTGCTTAGAATGGATTTGTGGAAAATGGTAATCTTCTGACAGGGAGAAAAGACCTTGAATCCAATTTAAGGCCACATTTGACTCAGGCTGAGGGTTATGGTTTAGCTAAGAGCAACCAAAAAAACATTAAAGGGTCAGACAAGCTGTCTTCAGTGATGGAGGCTATTATACATATTGCTTGTATGCAGCTTTATTTGGGTAGTTGGATAGGTTTAGCCTTGAACAAAGATGGAAACACATTGAACGAGTCTCTGATGCTGTTGTTTGTAACAGTTGAGCTTGACTAGCATAAATGTTAGGGGTGACACATGGCGTGAAGGTCTGTCTGAACAAACCATGCTGTTCAAAGTGTACTATTCCCTCCCAGTCCTCCCCTAATAAAGCCAGGAATGAGCAACTCTAAATTCATCATTACAACATCTGACTGTGAGTTAATTTATGGGAGCCTGTCTGGCCTTTTCAGTCATACTAATTAGTTCTTTATATTAGATCCTGCTAGCTAGTAATGGTAGCAGTTATTAAACCTATGTCATATGTTATTAGGCTAGTTGTTAGCAAGATGATTTGAAAAATTACAGTCTTTGTTGGTGAAGATGATTAGCTACTGACATTTAGCTACAAGATCTGGAACCCCTGAAAATAAAAGAATAATAGAGGATAATATATATTTGTTCTAAATGAGGCTTTTGGATACTAATGTTTTGGCTTATACACTCTGGCTGTCCTCTGCGTTTAGCCACGGCACTCATATCATTTCCAGTCATCAGATTCAGAACCCCTTTTTAGGTTAACCATATCAGTTTGACTGAATGGACCATTGGGAAGCTGATAGTTTTCTTTATATTCTCCAGGGAAATTTGATTTTAGTAGAGTGTGGATGGTGAACCACCTATATTGACATACTTTGTTGGTTACAACGCAAGTCATTGGTGTGTTATTTCGTAGACACAAGTCGGCGAATACCGATTGCCCATGGTTGTGCATCATAAAATAACTTAATGGCTTCAATCTGATAGGGATGAACAGAGCAGGCATATGATTCAGTATTGCATTGCAATACACAACTTTGAGTGGATTCATGGAGCTACAATAGCAATATAAGAGACTAGGGCTGGGCCATACGTTCTAAAATGTATATCACGGTATAATTTGAAGCATCGACAGTAACAATGTATATCAACGTAATACTGTATATCTGTTTTTCAATATAAATGCTTCTTAAGAGGAAAAGCACATGTATGACAACTGCCTGACTGCTATTAGCCTATTGTACACTGAATAGTTTTAACACATTGCACAGGTTTCTTTAGTAAGTAACTTGTGTTTTGGTATTGCAAGTAAGGGCATTTATTGCAATTATTTCTGCATTCTATAATAGTGTCTTGCATCATCTCAGTGTGCATGTTTACATTGGAAACATTGATATCCTGCTATCAAATAGTATTAACCAGCATGTCAGTATAGTCTAAATTTATACATTCAGGCAAATGTATATAGTTTATACGGTGTACCTTTTATACCTTCTACCCCTACAAGAAACCCAACAATATAACTGGTGTGATCTCATTTCAGTAAGAATGGAGGTCAAATACATCAACTCTTTAAATAAATGTAAAATGTAGGGCTGTCAAAATAACTGATTAATTTCGATTAATTCTGGGTTTTAGGATGGGTGACAAACCATTGGTGTTGGAAGTGAGCTGATACTAATCAGATTCATTAGAGCTCCGCTAGTCCACTGTGTCAAGTGCATTGGCACAGCCCACATTATCTGCCTCTCTATGCAGCTATAAATAGACTGTGATGCTACACTCTGATGGTTTGCTCTCACCACTTATCTAGTAAGTCAGCAACTAGTCATATACGAAATATATTATAAGTGTGTATGTATTTTTTCTTATATAATATCGATTGGAGTGGTCCATATAAGTTGCCAGGTATTAAAGATGCACACTGTCCCTCAGGGTTTTCTTTGAAGTGTAAAGGTTATGCGTCAATGACGTGACATGAACAGACCTGAGGCTAAGAGTCATGTTTTGATGAGTGTCCACATTATGCCTGGCCCTGCAGCACTGGGATCCAGAGCAAACAGGACTTTGATGGTGTGCTGCCTGGTGCGAGGGTTTTCCATGGAGGAGCTATGGGCCTCAGATGGACTCAGGCTGCTGTCATGTGGTCCACTTCCAGTCTGTGTCTTTTAAATAACACAGACAACTACACCACGTTGTTTTACAAGTCACCTTTCCGAGAGGCAACTAATCACATTAACTGAGGAATCCTTAGAGTGCAGGTAATTTCAAGATCAATAGGCCCATTTGGGATATGTGCAGCATTAAGGAAAAGGGCTTGATGTAATCTGATTAGGAGATATTGTACAAAGCCTATTTAAAGACCGTTATCAGTTTAAAATAATATGCTTTAGGGCTCTTCTTCACAACATACATAAGTCTGATTCACTGGCGCCTTGTATTGCTTGGTTGATATTTATTGTCAGTCACTTTGAAGTGTATGGTCTTTTGCTTGAAATACCACATAATCAACTAAATAGAGATGTGAAGAGAGGCGAACAATGCAAAGAGACAGTATAATATTAGACAGTATAATATTAGACTGCTAATTTGATAGGCCCATTTGAAATGAGTCACTAGAGCTGACATACTATCTCAGTTGATTATTGTCATCCGCCACATTTTTAAAATCTAGATTTACATTATGTCTTTCATCCATGTTCTTTTAAGCTCACTTTATTATTGGTATTTCCTGAATACATAATCTTAATGGTTTTTGATGGCTATGTTTGGTATAGTTTATTGTTATGATGATCAATCTCAGGAAATATTTATTTGAAGAAAGGGAAGGATGTCAGATGCTCACAAGGTTACTCCTTGAAAGGTACACAAAGATGATCAGAAACACTTTTGTAATGGAAAACGAGACAGCCAGTGCTCTCTCATGAGCTCACTGCATGACGCCATCTCAGTGTTGGTCTTCAAAGCCGATTTCACCCCATCAGCCGGCAAAAAATCAATTATGACATTTTGTACCAAATTATATTAAACATTCTAATTATTTATTAATTATTATCTGTCAGACATGCTTTACTCATATTGAGTCTGGCATACTCATCTGGCTTGGTGATAAGAAAGCTAAGGAGCTGGAGAGCTACTGTAAGGACCTAAAGAGTTGGCGAGTCTGGAAGAAGAGCTTCCCACATTTTATTTTTGTCAGTGTCCGTTTCTCTGAGAATAGGGCGCCATGTTGGCTTTGAAATGGTACAAGGCTAGCACGTATAAAAACACCACCTTAAAGAGGTTTCCATCCTCCTTGTACCAACCAACACCACGTGAACAGGTGGTATTTATGCCACCGAAGGTGGGAGGATGATTCACAAAAAAACGATGCAATCTGTGTAGCAGTGGCGTCGTATCACGACAAGACAGTGATTCACCAGTGTGCACAAACATGGTGTGTCATAACTGTAACAGAATATTAAAATGGAGTGCTGTCTGAAAAGTGAAGTTTTTTTGAGTAGAGTGAGACACAATGCCATAACCCCTAATGTTCACAGCAGCCATAAGAAATAGTGTCATGTGTTCAACTTTTGACCCGTCCCTATTTGCTTTGCTGCAGTAATGAGTGAATGGGTTTAGCTTCTGACTCGCTTGAGATTTTGACTCTCAGTCCGATCTGGAAGATTCCAGTGTTTTTACAGATCAGCTATAAGGCAGTTGTCATTATCAGGGGCACAGCTCTCTCGGTAGCACTGGGGAGTTGTAATGTCTTTGGAGGCCACACAATGCATCCTTAAAACTGGAATGGCATTTGCATCATGTAATTGGCTTGGCACCAGATGATAAAGCCAAACAGCTGTGGTTCACACTCTGAGAAGAGGTTGAAAATTGAGCTGTTTAAAATGGTATAGAGAAGTGCTGAAGAGCTTTGTGCTTGTACCTGTGAAAGGTGCGCTGGAGGGAAGGATTCCATCTCACCCACAAAGCAGTTATGTGTTTGCATTTTGTTCATTATTATACTTTGCTTGTCCAAAGATGCTTTTTTTAAATTAAAATTGTGCTGCTTGCACTGAACCACAACACATTGCACATTTAACTGAATTAGCATAGTTAGCCACACAAAGAGATATTTTTAAACTAGTGTCAGGCCTGTTTCAGCTAGCCTCAATCAACGCATGCATGACTGGCAAAAGCCTACTAGGGCTCTGTCAGGAAGAACCTTTTTGGCAAGGACAGGTTGGCGCCCGTAGTCTAAGCCTATTACCAAGGCCCTTTAGGACACAGCCGGGACAACTGAATACATAGACAAGTGTCTGCCTTGACAGCAACAAGCAATGCGTTCTACCCTATGTCTCTTATGATTTTAAAATGATTTTCACATGTTGATTTTCAGAATAGCATCACCATAGGTGATATCATGCCATGCAACTTTGAGTCTGAACTTTACATCCTTACCATTGAATTAGGAGTTATTATGTCATTCTTCTTTCAGTGATTAGTAATGGACACACGTTGTAATTTGCCCTGTTCTTATGTGAATTTGCATTATTCACTGATATCTTAAGATTAATTGTGCTTTTAGAAAATCAGCACTGTTGTCTCTGAATAGCCATATTTGAGCACCAAATCAGCTGTTGGGGTTAAACAAAAGGAGGACCTCTTAATGATGTGCAGCACAGGAGCGGTGCCTTCCCAGTTCAGATTGTAACAATGTGATGACGGAAAACAATGACTTATGTTCACTGCCTTGCTGTATGCCAATCCTCTAATTATAAAAGATTACCACTTGGTTTCCTGCCCATATTAGTGTATGAGTAAATATAACTTGCAAATGTTTCTGGCTGTGTATTGAGAGATTATTGAGCTGTTTTCACAGTAATCAGTTCTTCATATGCCAGTCAGCATATGCCAGAGCTTTATTAAGTGAAAACAGATTAATTTAAGAGTTTAAAGAGTTTAATTTACCAACTGGCATTAATGTGTCAGATATACAGGTAGTCTTTGTTTAAATAAATAAAACAAAACAAAAAGTCAGTTTGTCCCTGATGGTCATGCAGACTTTGGGACATGGGAAAAGCATCATGGCTATGTTGTGTGGATCTGAGTGTGCCCTGGCCTGTTTGCTTGCTCCGAAGTGTTGCTCAGAAACAGCAGATTACAGCGGAGTGCTGTAGATGCAGGTTATTTCTGTTTTATCGCCAAACATTGTGTCTTTGAGTTAGCGAAATAAGTTAGCTGAGTGAGTTAACTGAGCCTGTGAAGGTAGTCAATGCAGTAACATTAGCATTAGTGGTAGCATTAGTCAGCTGAGGCGCATACCAACAGTAGCATTAGTCAGATGAAGCACATCATTTCAAATAGAGTCTCAAAGTCACTTTCGCCTCGCCTTCAGAGAACAGCTCAGAACATTAGAGGCTCGTCAGGAACTCCAACGCAGCCCCGGCCATAATAGTCATGTGTAAGGAATGGGCTGTTGAAGCGTGCTCTTGACTGGAGCCAGAGCCTTGTCTTCAGTGCTCCCTGGCTACTTGCCAGCTCACTTCTCTCCATCAGGTGTCTTGTTGTCAATTTTTTTCTTGCTATTTTGAGAGGAAGGGGACCTGCGTGACTGATTTTCATTTGATTTGTTCCAGCTCAGTGTCAGGTTTACCTAGGCAGACACTGGCATGTCTAACAGGTCATGTGTCCTGCTAAGATGCTATTTGTGCTAATCTTTTTTTTTCTGTGAGGAGGACAATAGGTTAGATAATGTGGTTCTGCTGTTCTCTTTCATTGTTCTCCATGTAAGAATAAATTATCTCGTCTCCATTCTACTAAATCATTCTAACAGAATGTTTTTATGACTAGGTTTAGTTTGTTTTGAGTTATGCAGAGAAATCATTTGATATCATGCGAATGAATGACCACGTCGTAATGAAATGTGAAGCCTCACAGAACTTAGCGCTGGAGGTCAAGGACAGGTAGTTGCAAAAGGCAGAATCCCCTTTTTCCCTTGTTGTTGTCTAACGGATGCCAGCTAGCATAACTGTGCATGTGAAACGTTAGTAAACCTCACTCCCCGACGCCTCAAGAGCAGTGCTGGCATGAAAGCTTTAGCTCGATTGTCGGCACACTCGACTCCCGATCCGAGATCCGTTCGCGGGTTTGAGTCCGGGTGTATGCAGGGCTGAACCACAGAGGTTAAATTGGTGCCATGGCCTGGATCAGGAGTGAGCTTTAGGGGGGTGAGTGTAACAGGGCAGGGCTGAACTGTGTAGGTTACAGTTGCATGCCTAAATCCCCAGAAGAACTGGTCCTATGAAATGTTTAAGCATTTAGGCAGGTGATCATATCTCCCCTAGGAGATCACATTTCCTAAACACATTAAGCTCTACAGTACCTATCATAATTCCCTTTCCCCCTGGCCCATGCTCCACTGTTCTATCATTACATCATTATATCATAATCATATGTAAAGCATGTTAAGCCTACCTGCTGGAAACCGTCACTGCATTCGGAACATCCACTTATTCTGCTTATTACGCACAACATGGTGAATAACCCCCATATAGTTATTCATTATATGGTGCACTGTGGAACAAATGACTGGGTCTTCTGAACGTAGGCTGTGTTACAGGAATAGAACACGTACACTATTATTTCATGACTGTCAACATTTAAGGCACTTCCTTTATTAGCAATGGTGACCCCCATTCATGCATTGTGTTGCATGAATAGCAATCACATGCTATTCATGCAACACAATGCCATGGTATTTAGTTGACGTTATGGACGTGACAGTTTTGCATGGAATTGCCCTATAAGACCAAGAATATATATATGGGTATATATTATTTCATTTGATAGATATTAACAGTTATACATTCTTATCCATAACCTACTAATTGAGAAAAGCAATTATATTCACATTTATAATATAAGTTCTTAAATGAACAGGTCAGGAATTTTTCAGCGGAAGGCCCCTTGGTTAGCTGCCTTGAGGGATTTTTGATTTGATTTATTTCAGGATAAGACAATAAATTGTATCAATCCAAAGGATGACATGCAAAAGTACAAAACTTATTTCCAGCATGGTCCTTGGTGTTGAACACATGAAACAAATAGGCAAGGAACAGACAATACTCAGACTGGGGGGTGAGGGACATAACATATAACAGATAAATAAGAAAGACACAACTGCAGAAAAAAATATCCAAATTATCAAAACATATCCACCTTATTCCATAAAATCTGTTTTACCTGTCTTTTAGGTAGGAGCTAGGAGTTGTGTAGCAGTAGGCAAACTATTCCAAGCCATGATACCAGTATAAAATAAATATTTTTTACCTGCATTATTTGTTCTAGGTACTAAGCAGGAGCGGATGCTAGCCCTGGTGTTATGCCTATGCTGTGTGTGGACCATGGTGACATTAGAGCCTAAATATTTGGGAGCCTGACCATTTACAATGTTGAACATATGATTCAACTTAAGTTGTTCAACTCTTAGATGCACAGGTAGTAGGCCTGCTTTAATAATAGTTCAGATTGTGGGGATGCCAGATCTGGAGCAGGGGTGGTACCTTGCACACTCCAACTGTGCATGCCTGTGGCAGTGGCTCTGTGCATCATCATTGGTCAGAAGGAGGCATGCATGCAGCTCTATTATGTTGAGCTGGCTACAGCTGAATGCATTTGACAACTAGAGCAACGCAGTGGCCTGGGGACCCGAGGAGTTCAAGAATAGAAGATATGAGCTCATGATATAAGATGGTTAGCAAATTATAAAATGAAAAATATATCACTGCAGTGTTCTCATAATTTTCTTTCTTGCTTGCCAATCTGGTTTGGTAAATCTTACCATCTTAAAGTACTGTTTCTATCAGGCTCTTGACTAGCTCTCCTGTCATGGGTGGAACTTGACTCAGTCTTGGTTATGAAGACATTTAGAATTTTCTGTGGTTCAAGTCAAATGGGCTTGGAGGTGGAGTGGGTGAGATGCTAGACTATTTTCAGAGATATAATAAAATTGGATTAGCAGTACCCCAACGCCCTGGTCCTCATTTCATTGTGTTTAAAGGTTAACTATGCAGTATTGGCTAGAGATGCACTGATATGGAATTTTAGGGCCGATAACGATAACCAATATTTATTGGTTTGTTGTGGCCGATACCGATACGATAACCGATAATATTACTCTTGAAAAAAAATGTGAAAAGTGATTTGGGGAAAGCATTTAATAAGCATAATTTTATTGCAGTAATTTTACCTACCACCAAATGATGGACAGAACTCATAGTCCTCAATAGTACGGCAGTCAACAACATAATAGTAGCCTAGCCCTACAGTATGTGTGGCTCCTTTAAGTGAACCTGACGTCAGTGAATTGCGAGTGAGTGGCTAGAGAGTTTGAATCGTTTTTCATTTTAGGACTAAACGCATAAACGGCTCAGCTTGGAATAAGCTACATTATAGCGACCAAATCAGAGTTTGTGAGGGAAACTTAGGTTTAGTTTCAACTGCAGGTAACTGAATAAAGCTGCAACTCCTCAGACTGTATCTTATGTCCGTCTACTCTGTTGCGCACAACCTGCTGCAGCAGAAATGAAAGGCGTTAGCTCCGAAGGTTTTAATAACTTATTATGATGACCTGTCTGGAACTGAAGCACGAATGGTTAGCATATTTCTAGGTAATAATACAAAACCCAAGCTAAAGTAATGCAAATATAAAACTAAAACACAACTTAGAACTAGGCCTACTTATGTACTCGTCCCACTAACGAGTTTGTTTATTTGTTTCCCCGACCAGCGCGGTAAAGTGTAAACACACCAGCACAAGACGGCTCTAGATTGGGCTGAGCTCTGCTCTGGTAAGGTTAAATGGCGGATCATTCACGAGAGGATTTTGAGATGCACAGATTCCCAAATGAACGCATATCCACAGATTTTGTTAGAGTGGTGAAATATATTCACACCTCTGACATTAAATTGAGGAAAAAGTATAGCCAACCAAGCTCAAGTAGCTCAGTGTAGCCAGACGGACCTTACATAGGCCTAAATTAGGACTTTAAAAAATATCGGCGCAAATTATCGTCCAGAATTCTGTTATCGGACCGATAATAATATTTTCATTTTTTCACTTATCGGCTAATAATATATCGGCCGCCGATATATCGTGCATCCCTAGTATTGGCAATTTCCTTACTGTTTTCTCGGGTTTTGTTTTTTTTTCGCTGGCTTTGTCATGACGAATGTCTGAGAAACTCCATCGCTACCTTTTTCTAGCCGGTGCCTGGCGTGTATGTGTATTTGAATGCAGTAAAGCAATTCGTTACACTCGTTATATTTCCTGACACTGAGGCCGTCGGCCCGCTGGCCGACAGTTGCAAGGGTGTTTTTTCCGCTCACAGGTGCTAGGGGGAAGCGAGACGGCCACCATTCAACCCGAAAAAGTCATATAACCATTCCAATTACTCTGAAGCTGTTAAATAAAGGTAAATTAACCGAAAAAACTTAATATTAAACTAAAAAACCTGCATAGTGTGCCTTTAATCACCAGTGAGATCTCCAAATTAAAAGGGCAAGGTGGTGTTTTCTCTCCAATATCTTCCAAGGGCTCGCACTTTTAATTGGCCTTTTTGTGGGTTCTAAACCTTAACACATTAAGTGCATACACTGTAGTTTTTATTAGTGATTAACTATGTTCTCTCCCAAGATGACAATGTTCTCAATTGCCATTTGTTGAAAAAATAGTTTATTCTTATTTGCTGGGCATTAACCAGGTTAAATGCTAAAGTGTTTAGAAAGAGGGAACGTAAGTGGCTAACTGCAGTGTAACTTAACTTAGCATATTTTAACTTTTAGGAATGGGTTTATGGTGGGCATAACAGTCTCGTTAAGGGAAAGGGGGAAAAATAAAGCAGATTTATTTAGGGCTACTCTGACACTGATGGGACCATTTTGACAATGAATTTCTGCCTTGCTTTAGGGACAGTAATGGAACTGTTAAGAACGAACCCCTGACCTCCTTTTGCACTGCTCACAACAGTTCTCCAACTCTATTCCAAATCTGTTCAGCGTTGTTTTATGATGTGGGACTTAAGTACATTAATTTACTGAATTATTCCACTGTCTTAGAATATCATCGTTTATATAGTACAAATGAACACACAATCACCTTTTTTGTTTTTGTAGGACTACAACAATATTGATTAGAGTTTGTTCCAGTGAGTGCTGTAACTCTGAGCACACATTTCACACCTCTTCTTTTGTACAGAGCAGACCAAATGTTTACAGTTGCTGTGGTTTCTGGTCGCAGGGGAGTGGGAGTGGTGCTCTGACCTTTGGCTACCTGGAGTGTATAATAGATATGAATAGGAAAAGGTCAGATCAGCATGCTGCACATTAAGCCGCTTGAATCGAAAAGCCTCTTCATTCTGTAAGTGTAGTGTCGAGGTACACCAATCAGGAAATGGGCTCTGGGCCGACCAATCTTACTCTTGTGCTGGCTGTTTTTTCTTGATTTGCCCCTTGAGCAGGTTAAAGTTCAATAAGTATTAATATTTGTTATGCGCATTGTACATTCTTTAATTATTCCATTTAATGTACTTTATTTTTTCTCCGCTTTGCTGTCATCTGTTCCTTTTTCTATTATGAATGTAAAGCACATTTAATTGCCTCTGTATAAAGCATGCTATAAATATATTTTAGGGCTGTCAAAATAACTGATTAATTTTGATTAATTCATTTGAGAAAAAATAACTGATTAAAAAAATTAGAGCAGATTAATCGATTCCTTGTATGACCTTTGACCCCGAGCCGTTCTATCCAGTAAAAATTAGACTGTAAAATGAGGAGAGAGAAGAAAACGTGCTGCCTGGATCATTGATTGGAACATTTACTTTTAAAAAAACGGCCTGATGGTGTTGAAAATAAAGTCCTCTGCAATATCTGCAGCAAGGAATTTCATATCACCGGAGTTCATCAACTCTATAGTCGCACATCAATGCAAAGAATTAAGTGTTGACATTGAGGGGAGTGTTAACTTATTTTCATTGTGTCCCCTATCTGTGGCCTGAAATGCCTTGTATGTGAAAAAAAAACTTCTTCCCGAAGCACTTTTGAATTTATTTCCTCAGCATATTAGGTCATATCATAGATTATTATGGCCATTATTTGAACAGTGAAAATAATAATAAAAGAGTTTTTGAACTTTAATGTTACTAATGATGATTATTTAATGATTCATTTGAATTTAAATATTTAGAATACTTTCACAGCAAAAATTATATATGCAATTAATTTAGATTAATTAATCACAGAGTATGTAATTAATTAGATTATTTTTTTTAATCGATTGACAGCCCTAATATATTTATTACACGGCTCTTCACAAGGCAAGTAGAACGCTCCATTGGCTTGAATAGGATTTCCCAAAGTTATACAGTAAAATATTTTCATGTAATTACTGCTGCAAACATTTAATTACCGCTGTCAATGGCAACAGGTTTTGTGCTTCTGATAGATCTTGCATATCACTACGCAAGGACTGGAACTTCATTCAAAAGTGAAAGCAAACGGTTGATCAGCTGTGTTCTAAAGAATGTTTGATTCAAGTTCACGTGTGTTGTTGCGAACTATTTATTTCTCAGCAAATGCCACAATGAACGGTAACAAATAGGCTAGGCTATGTAGGCTAAAGTCATGTCGTGGGGAGTTTATTATTTTGTTTTGGCAAGTAGCCGTGTAATAAGCGGGATAATGTATAGAACGCCGGTCATTATTGGGAAAATAAGTCCCGACAGGGCAAACCAGACCCCGACGCGCAGCGGACTTTAACTTTTAGGAATGGGTTTATGGTGGGCATAACAGTCAAGGGCCGTTCTATACATTATCCCTTACATATTACCATGCCAATAAGCTGTACATACTGTACTGTACTGTACATACTGTCAGTCTTTGCTACAGTATGAGGGAATATGCATGATGTTAAATGGCTCTACAGATAAGGATTGTGTCCCCGTCTGCAGTGTCAGGCCGTTTGGGCCGTTTTTGACATCTCTGGGGAGAACAGAGAGACTGTGTGGAGAGACTGGAGACTGTTAGTGGGAACAGAGTAAGAAATGGCATGAGCCACATGAGTCCAATTTTCATCTACAGTCTTTTAGCCGCTCTGGCCAACCTCCCACTGTGATGAAAAGTGCAGAGGGAGAAGTCTCCAGAAACTGACTAATGCCCCCACCTCAGCACACACCACCGAGACCACCTGCCCGGTCCGCCCCGGCAAGAGAGCCACATGCCTCTCATGTGACTAATCCAGAACAACCCCCGATCCTGCTGACACACTGTATGCTGGGTCGGCCCAGTGCTGACTTCAAAAAAAGAAAATAATAATGAAATGAAAATGGCTTGCCTCGAACGGCGGGTCAGCTTGCGCCAAAGTCCACTGTTGGCTGTGACTAAGAGGCGTCACTGCTGTTTGAAGCCTCGGTGCCAGTGAGTAATTCACAGCTAGCTCACTCAACACCAAGCGGACCGGTCAGAGCTGGTGGGGGTGTGCAGGCACCCCACCGTTTCTCACCGTAACCTGTTACTCAGCCAGGCAACGTGGCCATTACGAGAGAGAGAGAGAGAGAGAGAGAGAGAGAGAGAGAGAGAGAGAGAGAGAGAGAGAGAGAGAGAGAGAGAGAGAGAGAGAGAGAGAGAGAGAGAGAGAGAGAGAGAGAGAGAGAGAGAGGCCATGAAAGTTCGAGGACATGGAAGGCAGATGGGCTCAGTGGGAACTTGGGTCCAATGACTGCTTTTACCTTGACATAACAATTACAGCTCTTTTCCTTGAGCCTTTATTAGAGACCGCTGGGTTTCCTGTTATAGCTGGCCTTAATTTGTGCCAGACCATCCAATGAGGTGAAGGCAAACCTGGTGATGGATGATTTGTTTTTTGTGGTGGTTGGTCAGTTTTTCTTCCTGCCCAGCCTTTCACAGATTGCAGATAGTTAGAAAAAGAGACATGCTGGTCATGATACCACTGACTGGATGTATTTGATCATATTTAGGACATGGTAGTTCACCAAATGAGTTAGTCACGTCAGTTATGTAAGTAATGGCAAAAAGGGATTAAAGGTTTTATTTCTGTAATTGCTTGACTGCACATCTGTGGAAGTCTATTGTGAAATGAGATTGTGAAAAATATACACTAAATGTCAAGCAAAGAGCACTATATTTGTGAACTGAGCAATATTATTTTGTTCTCTGCATTGGACATGTATCCATATGGTAGCTGAGGCCTGAAATTATCTGGAGTGTTGCTCAAGCCTCAAACGATCCATTTTATAATTTGTTTTAAATGCTACAATGGATTCCGAATTAGTATTATCTCATAAAAAGAGCAGTAACAAAACTCAAGTCACCCACCTTCACTCCCCAGATATAATAAATCAAATGTGACTAATAGATAATCTGTACACAATCACAAACTGATCAGCTTTTCTGTTGTGACCCGACTGAAACAAATGTGATTGATCTAACTTCAAATCATATGTAACTGTATACACACATGTCATTCCCCGAAGAGGGATATTGGGCTAAATTGTGATACATTTTCAATAGCTTAATCTCCTTTGCAGTGACCTACATTGTCAAATCTTCACATTCAGGAGCCACTGTGTGGCTGTCATTATCAACATTTACATCTACACCAAAGAAAAGTGGACCTTGCCATTTTCAGTTTCCATCACATGAAATGATTAATATGTGTACTTAACAGTCTAATAAGGAAACTATGATGCCTTCTGATTTAATAGCTAAAACAGGATTAATTTATCTTTTCTCTCTCCACACACACACACATATATGCACATACACGAACACACGCACATGCACACACACACACACACACACACACACACACACACACACGTAACTGGTGTAAGCTATTGCGGAAGATGTGTGTTATTCATCCATTACCATCCATTCATCCATTTATCCATTACGTCCACTCCAGTAAGGCCTGGATGGATTGTCACTGTCTCGCCAGTAAGCAGCGTTTGCGTGAGCGGCCGGCGCGCTCCCCACATCCTGCAGCCAGAGCTCATTAAAGGGAACAGCCCTCAGCTCTGCTCAGCCGTGTCCGCTGACCGCACAGCAGCGCAGCGCAGCGCAGCGCACAGCCCTCTCGCCCTCACCCTCACTCAGCCAGCTGGAGCAGACACATCAGCACCACGGACAGCGCACTGCACTGCACCGCACCGCACCGCACCACACCGCGGCAGGGCTGAGTCTGGGGCTGATTTAGTGAGCTGTAGTTTCTTACTGGAGGATTTTCACAGAAAGATTGATGAGGCTAGGATGTGGAGCGCAATTGAAACGACTGCACTGAACTGTAATTAGACAGCCATGAATGTTTAACATGTTCTTCACTAAGGTTTTTTTAACGGAAAGATTAAAGGATAGAAGCGAAAGCTGAAGTTTGAGTATGAGCTCAAGCAGTGAGTCGTCAGCAGAAGACTTTTAGGTTGTTCTCTTGTCTGGGCTCACGCAGATTTGGGTTCAAAAAGGACAGAAGATTTGGAGCACAACGGCATATTAGCCATTAATAGTAATCATGTCTTGTGTGGGTTGTTGCCTCAGCTATAGACAGATCTACATGTAAAGTGAGAGTCCCATCGTAGATGTGCACTTATCTCAACCCTCCATTGAACTTCTACTGTCTTTTCATTTGGATCTGTCCAGTCTTTGTTTGACCGTTGCATGTAATAAAATGGTAATGGTCTGGTCTGGGATTCCCTCCCTGGTGATTCCATTCACGACAGACCATTAAGTAGTGCTTACAAACCCACATATGTGGGTCAGTGTCTCAAGCACACCATTACGTCTTGCTGCAGAGCGTCCTCCTCCCATACGGGCCTTAGTGAACTAATGATGGATGATGTGGTCGAAGCGAGAGAGAAGTGGTTGTGGGAACCTCCTCTCCCCTTATTAGCACAGCCTTCTCTGGGGAAAGTAGGTCCCTTACATGCAGTACGTGTGTCTTCATGATCAACATCACACCGCCATCCAATTTGGAGCGGCAAACCTAAAACCTAAAATGATTAAAGACAGCAGAACATACCCCAAGCCAGGAGCGATATCTTGTAATCTTCCACGGTTCACCTTTTTATTTTTAGACCAGCGTTATTTAAAGCTGCCCCTTCATGTTTGTCAGGGGGAGAATTGTGGTTGCGGTGGGGAAATGTGTGTACTATTAGCACAGAGTTTCTGCTTTGCTGCCTTATTTGTTTCGTTCGCTCTGTCTTCTGTACCCAAAAGGCAGTGTTGCTTTTTTGAGACGGCATTGCGTGGGCTGGGACTTAAACCCAATCAAGGTACAGCGAGGCCGCCTTTAGATGGCAAAGGCAAGGCTGGGTTCCTCAGGGGGTCTGCGGCATGCAGGGAGTAGCCAGAGAGATATTTTAAAACCCGTGCACACACACTGGCGGCCACTAACAGACCCTCTCTGACATAAGGGACCGATATCCATGATGCTCCAGAATGCCAGCTTCCTCCCCAAAAATTGTTGCTTTCTTTGGAGCTGATATGGCATGTAAATGAAGAGTGAGTGACAGCCTTTCCTTTTGCAAGATCCCACTTCACTTCAAAGCCAAAGCACCCCGTCACATCGCCTCCACCGTGTTTGACAGATTGGCCATTGACTCTGCCATCATCATGTTATGTGATGCCACACGTGCGCATGTAAACATCATATCCCGATTTCAGATTTCAGTTTGAGACACCTGGAGAACACTGAAAGAAACTGGGACACTGTTCCATGCATGCACCTTATCCTGGTTTATCATGCAAACGCGTGACTGTGCTAATAGAACTTTATTGTTGGTAACTGAGATATTAGTATTCATCATGTATACAGGGATATTAATAACCAGGTTTCTCTGTGTTCATGTATCCTGAATATGATCAAAATCAGGATAAGTCTTAAAACAGGGATACTGAAGTGCATGTAAAAGTAGTCAATGAAAATATAAATGAAAACCACTCATGGATTATGCTTTCTCTGTGTGCAGGGCATATCACTTTGCAATATAGTTTTGCCATACATGAATACCTGCAAACATTTACATAGGTATTCAAATGCGTACGGTAACACTCTTATCAATGCAAATAAGGAAAAGGTAACAACAAAGGTAAAAGACAACTAAATCAAGTTTAGGCTAGATCTCGTCTTCTTTCTGGATCCACCCGGTCCTTCTCCTCCTCCACTTCCTCAGCTCCTGGTCTTTGTCCATCTCCTCCTCCTTCTCCTGCTTGTCCTCTTACTTCTTTACCTTCTAATCCTTCTCTGTCATGGCTCTTACTCTCTGCTCAATATTGTCTTCCTTTGTCATATAGAAAAAATGTCTAGCTGTGGCTCATCTATAATGCTTAATCTCTGATTGCTGTGTTCTAACATGTGTCAATGTGGGAAGACAAACATTGTGTAGATAGTGACACCAGTGTAAAGTTTTGCTAGAAGTGTGCTACAGTATTAAATTACAAACTCGGGGCCAGATGTAAGTACATTTGCGAACGTAGCGTTATCAGCGCCACGGACAAGCCGCAGATTGCGAACACAATCAGACCCAAGTTTCCGTCGTATTTATCAAACTTTCAATCCAAAGTGTAAACTGCGCCTTTCTCTGCCTTTCTCTGCCCATTACCGCAATTTACGAACGTCCACAACTGAACGGCAGAACTTGCAGTTGAATGAAGTTAACTGATGACAACGTTAAAAAGAATCAAACGTTTAGCGATCATGAAATACATGATAAGATGTCAACAAGCAGAGAGATAATGAAGTAATGAGATAATGAGTAATGAAGATCAGTAGTTCTACTCAAACTACTTGTGCACGTAGGCTATGGAAAATTGGTCAAATCTAGCAAGTAGGAAAGTTTAAGTGAATGACGTGAAAGTAAAACATTTGAAAGGCCAGCGAAAGTTGCTTTTAGTACTACTTAAAAAAACGTTCTAAATAGCAATTCTGTTGTCTTTGAAAGGTTCTCTTATTTGAGCATTGAACTGCAATTTGGATTAACACCTGCTTTTACAAGGCAGAAAGTATTTAGGCGCAGAATTTGTGCGCTTTCACAGCAGTCTTTGTACATAGCGTAATACATAATTAGGCGCTATTTACGCTTCCCCTCTCATCTCTTTACGCTGCAGTGTTTCCCATACATTGACTTGGCGGCCCATCACAATATCAACATTGACCACCACACAATGATTTTCCAGGTTCTACTAAATTGTGCCTAAATCTGCTTAGCATCATAACCACGCTGCGCTGATTTGTTAAAAACTGTTGCATTCAAGTTACTTCTGCCAACCTGCCACCACAAATAGAATTCAATTCTGTGGGAAACACTGCGCTAAACTCCCACTTTCCTCTGGATCCTCCCATGAATGCATGTGCATGACACGAAAAACACAATGTGCCCTTTTCAGCTCCCGCGACAGGCAGTTTGCGCTTTAACATCTTTGCGGCCTGTTTGTACATACCTCGCAATGATTTTACACGCACGTTGCAAAACAAATACGCCTGAAGTGGGCGCAATAGCGTTAGTACATCTGACCCAACAGTAAACGTGTTCAGCTGTTCAGTGTTCATTTCTAAAAGACCTCTAACATTTGATCGCTAGTGTAAAAACAGTCATACTCTCAACATGCACATACATATAGACCTCTTGGGAATAAGTTCCGCCTCCGAAACAGCCGTGTCCACCCAACTTCCAGGCGTCAAATGTCTATGGGAAATAACATGGCGTTTCCAAATATCGTACCTGTCAAACTCTGTAGGTGGCAAAGAAGAAAAAGCTGGTGGGCCGATTGGCCTACACACTTCTGCCATCTGGTTTCCACTGGATTTTTTGACTGAATGATTACCGAGACATGATGGATCTTCCCCTTCTGTTCATAGCTAGCTCTGACTTGCCCTATTAGCATGCTAGTACTGTAGGCGCAACTCTCCACATGCCCCGAATCCAAGTGATTTTCTCCCGTCTGGAGAAGTTTTGGCTCATCTTTGAAAAAGAAAGAAATCGCAGACAAAGACACTAAAGACATGACGAGACAAGATTTTTTCCCCCACGAGAAACAGATAATGATAAGCAGACTAGGAATCAGAGGCAGAGTCGTATTGAGTCGATAGCTTTATTTTGCATGACCTTGATCAGAACAGTAACATTTTCAGAATGTATTAACAACCTATCAAACATGACGATTTCACGCAGGGTTAGTGCCACCTCCGTAGACAGGCTCTGGTGCCACAAACTCCATTTCGGCAGTTGTTGCAGGCAGCTCACTGCGCCGGGATTAGTGTGTGCTTCACCTCACTGTGTGTTCACTGTGTGCTGAGTGTGTTTCACTAATTCACGGATTGGGATAAATGCAGAGACCAAAAAAGTGTATATATACTTATACTTAATACATGCACATACAGTATGTGTCTCACACACACCTACAGTATGCACATATGCAGCACTAGTAAGAACCCAATGCATAAGAATGTCAATAAGCTTCCGCTATCTTTGTCACGGCATAAAAAAGGAGCAAAGGGCTGAGAGGGGGCAAGAGGAAGTGAGAGAAAGACAGCGAGAGGAAGAATGAGAGTGGCCAAGCCGATGGTTTGGGGCCCTGCAGGATCTGGGTGAATCAGCCTATCCCAGCAGAATGAGACTGAAGGATGTGGAGAGAGAGAGAGAGAGAGAGAGAATGTGTGTGAGAGAGAGATAGAGAGAGAGAAAGGGCACAGGCGCCAGCCCCATTAGACACAGTGTTGAGTAGCAGCGCAGAGGATGACGGGGCCCTCGAATATCACTGCAGCTGACACAGAGAATCCTCCACATCTTAGAAACAGGATTAGTCCCCCGCCTGGCAACAGTGCCCCGCTCACTGCTCCACTTTTCTGGCAGAGGTTGTGTGAATATGCACTCGCCACAACCGTTAATCAGATCTATGGATTGGAGGAGGCTGGCCAAAGCTGAACACAAACCTTTAGTCAACAGGCCCTTCTCAAGCTTTTTATATCCCTTTGCCCCCATTTCCTTCATCCAATGCTGATCTTCTCTTCATGTAAGAGAGTCCACCTGGCCGGAGACGGCGAGAGAAAGGTGCGTGATTGCTTTGTCAGCACAGATCTGTTGGCTCATCACAAGGAGTGGAACAAAAACCACTTCCGTTTCTTTTTGGGGTTTTTTTTTTTTCATCCCAAGGGACAAATTAAAGGGTTAGCCAGTCAGTGGCGGTATCAAATTGTAACGTTTGGTTTAGTAGGTTTCCAAAGGAGCATTTCTTGTCTCGAAAATATATTTTCTTTGTCTCCTTGGATCTCCTTATTTCTCTCTGCCCAATTCCAATTTAATCTGAAAATACTAACATTCTTCTCAATCTATTCTTATCTCACCTTTTTTTTCTCTTGCCCTGCACGGGTCATGCAGCCTGGATATGTATGCCTTTTGGCAAACAAAACCGCCAGACTCTTGGCATGACTTCCTTGCTCACTTAATCATAATGTAGGACACATCAGGATTGAAAATGCAGCCGTTTTCCAGGGTCATCTCTCACAAGGAGACAAAGAAAATCAAGTTTGATTCCCCTAAATTATTCTGTGGATTTAGATCGGTCTGACAGCCCTTTCAGAGAGAGAAGAGAGAGAGAGAGAGAAAGAGAGAGAGAGAGAAAGAGAGTCTTTTGCCAAATTGAATGAATGTACCATTGTATGGTATGGTTACAATATTCACTCTGTCATTTTACATTGCTTTTAAGATGTATGACAGGAAGTGATGGTGTATGAGATAGATATCCTCGGGCCGGTGAGGACAGAATTGAGGTATGTCTATGGAGGCAGCATAAGCCACACGACAAAACTCGGTGATATCAAAGGCCCTGTGACATTTATGGAATGGCTCATTGAAGGTCAGTGTTAGTTACAGTTAGCTCCACTTTAGTGGCAATAGCATGCACACAGCGCTAGGTCTGATGTATAGTACACTTGCCATCTTTCGACAAAGATGTGGGGTATGCCCATGTTCCTGGGAAAATATGCCTAAATGACTGAATAATTTACAGTAGCTGTGAGTTGAAAGTTGTTTTTTAATGTGTGAGGAATAGGTGTTCACACACCAACACATTCTGAAAAATGTACTGTAGTTAAGTTGAGCGTGGAGTTACACAGGGATAAAAAGATCAAGTTCCCAAAGGCTTTATTAAATCCCTCCTGATGATTCAAAATGAGTGAGGGGGGAAATCTACTGTTTAATCTGCTGATGACATCAGCCAGTCACATTGCTGTAGACTTTCTGCTGTAGACATTTTGCTGGGCCATTCTCTGCAAATTATTTTTGTTATCAAGAAGGCTAGTCCACTGATGATTTCGACAATTAATGGACAATCTTTCTACAAGAAAGTTGTAGCAGCAGTTCTGGTTAAAGACTTGTCCCTATTTCATCACTGGTCCAGTGGCCCACAAAAGGTGTTAAAATCTGAGTGCATAAAAAAATTTGTGAGCACAGTGGTTTTATACGAAGAGATAAGCAAAGCAAATAAACTGGGACAAACTAAGCATCTTTGATTTGGGCCTTCTATGCAACCCATAGTGCTAGGAGAACTATTTCACGCTGAATTTCACAGTGCAGCCACTGTGCATCACAATGCCTTCAAAAATAAATGACTATAGCCACACTGAGTTACTAAAATTATTTCTGCTACCAGAACAAAAACAATTTAAGAGTCAATTAAACAGCTACGTTTCAATGTGAAACTTGCTTTAAGAGTAAATAATTGCTTACAGTAGTATATTATTTACCATATTATTACAAGAACTTGTGCCACCTTTATTCTGGATTGTTAAAAAGTGGTGTAACTTACCAGTGGTAACATCAGATCAAATCAACCTCTTTTTCCCTTCTTGATGTACAATACTCGTGAACAGCACTCATTCACCCACAGCTTC
This sequence comes from Alosa alosa, assembly GCF_017589495.1. Taxonomy (NCBI): domain Eukaryota; kingdom Metazoa; phylum Chordata; class Actinopteri; order Clupeiformes; family Clupeidae; genus Alosa; species Alosa alosa. The sequence goes on along the minus strand of NC_063189.1, from coordinate 48,893,380 downwards.
ACATGTTGCTGAGGAAGGTGAAGCTATTAGAGAAAAAGCCAGACTGTAAAATAATAATAATAAGTAATGAATGAATGAAAATGGAGGTTAGTTTAGTTATATCATATTTAATGAAGAACACTAGCTGTATTGTATGCAGATAAAAGGGACTGATTGGCTTCTCAGGATGTCAGCATTACATTTTATTCTTCTTCATCCATATGATGTACGGGGTCGCAGCACAAAAGTTTATATGTTAACTTTGTCGTACAGCACTTTGTTGATTTCGCCCGCAGTGTCTGAATTACATTAACACTCCATGGTCTCTTGACACTTGTCCTTTCCAGTGTGAATGCGAGTTGATAATAGCCTCTGGCAAGGCTTGTATTCCTGTGAATTTGTATCACCAAAATCGAAGACCAATCACATACCTTTCCACCGGATGTGGATTTCCTTCAAGAATATAATTTCTGAAATATATATGAAGGGGGGTTGTGAACTGATTGGGGGGGTTTAGTGTGAAACATTAGGTTAGGTTACATTCAGTTTTTATATTTTATTTGACTATTTATGTAATTCAGGCATTTGAAATACTTAAGTAGGCAAAACATGTCTGTGCTAAAGGGAAATCGAGCTGTGTGCAGAGCCAGCCATGTTCTTCAGCAGTTAGACCCTCTCTATGAGATTGTGAGATATGAACTGGCTGTATATGAAGGCTGCACTTCAGTGGATCCACATTGATTTTGTTGTAACTGCTAATATTAACAGCTCATTCAGCATCTGTGCTGAGGGGCACACAGATATTTCCTTTGCCATGTCATATGCTCATTAACTCCCAGAACATCACTTTATTATTAGAAGCTTCAGAGATTAGCAAGTTATCCTGTGCTCTGGCGCAGTAAGTGGGTGTTTTAAGGTCAGTTTGTGGGATGCAATTGAGTTCCCTGGTTTTATTTATTGTTCATGGTACTGTAATGAGGATTTCCTTAATCATTCTGGAAAGACCAAGCACTCACTTTGTGCCCACACGTGTGCTGTAGACTCAGTCAGTCATCTGCCTTCTCTGTGCCTTATATTGAGTTGAGATGTTCCGTTTAACTAGTGGTGTGTGTGTGTGTGAGAATGTATGTATGTATGAATGTATGTACAGTATGTATGTATGTATATATGTGTGTATGTACAGTATGTATATGTGTGTGTCAGTGTGTATGTGTGTGTATGTGGTGTGTGTTGTGTGTGTGTGTGTGTGTCTTCTGTGTCACCATTCTTTGGGAGAAGGTGATAAGTTATGGGAGCTGTCTCCTGTCTTGTGGTCTGTGGCTTAATTGGAGAGACTAATGCCTTCCACCAAGTGATGTGGCTGGTGAGATGCTGTGTTACATTCCAACTATACAACAGGCACATTTTACTTCTCTAGCACTAGGACCTAGGAGCCATGCAGAGCAATGAAGAGACTCTTATGATTCATTGTGTGTGTGTGTGTGTGTGTGTGTGTGTGTGTGTGTGTGTGTGTGTGTGTGTGCGCTTGCAGGGGGGGAGGTGGGCAGGTCATTTATGCATGATGTTTCAGACAGCTTATAGAAAGGCAGTAAGTAAGTAGCTGAAATGTGTCTGGGTGAAAGCGATACAGTGGTGTGTGTCTCTGGACTGGCGCGGGTGGGATTGGAGCCAGGCAGACAAATGGCAGAGGATGCGATGGCAGAGGCAGACTGAGTGAACCTCCTCTGAGGAGTGATGGTAACTCATGGCAGCAGGTGTCACATAACCTCTGGGGCACCTGAAAGGTGTGACAGCCTGAATGGCATAGCTATGGGGATGCCTACGGTGCATGGTTGCTGGTCTATCTCACAGGGCAGGTCTGTTTATGTTGTGATGAGGCACATTTTGATGTGGACGTGTGCAGCAATGCTGTGGCCAAAAACAGCAAGCCAACATCTGATACGTGGATTAGGAATATAATCCAGGACCAGCACTGGTATTTCTGACATATTTAGGTAACTGGCTGCCCCGTGGCAGATGTGAGATGTGGCCATTTACTATATTAGAAATGGTTGTGTGACAGAGATGTCAGTGTGTGCCTATTTCCAAGCTGTCCTGGAATGAAGTATTCAGGGTATCCCAGGATTTATACTCAGCAAGAGGGAACTTTTTTCATCTGTAATGTAGGGCGAGGGGCACTGGTAGCCTAGGGTGTATGTGTGTGTTGGGAGGGTGTGTGTGTGTGGGGGGGGGTTGTTTTACAGGCAGTGTCACTGATTGCAGGGCCGGAGTGGGGCCACTTTTCAGTCCGGGAGTTTCAGGCCCAAGACCGGCCCACTTTTTTTAGTGGTGGTGGAAATTGGATAAATAAGGCAACATTTCAACTCTTACTATCCTGTAGTTTTTATTATAGGCTAATATTCCACTATTCCACAAGGATAGGTTGATAAGTTAACAAAAACAGGAAGGAAGAAATAAAGCATTTGAAATGTATCCCACAATTCCACTAAGAGGCAAATTGAACTACTGTATTGTTTTTTTCTGCATGGGTCAGCTATCATGTTGTTGTTTGGTGATTTGCTCCTTTACTACATCCACTTCTGAGCAAACAAGCCATATAGGTTGATCATGTAGCCTACTGCTGTCATAGCCTACTGTTCTTTCTTCCATAAAATAACTTTAATTCATATGGTTAACTCTATTATCCTTTCTATTTGTCCCTATAGTCATAGTTAATTTCGGGCTAAATATAAATATAAAAACACAACTAAGCAATAAGGACTGTAGAAGATAAAGAATATACTAAATATACTAAAAAACAAATTATACTAAATAAAACTTAATCTAAATCAATTCTAAAAAACAGTATCCACATAGTGGGTGATTAATCAATCAGGTGCGCTTGCAATGACTGAAGCAGGGACTGAGCCTGTGGTCCTCTGTGCATAAGGTAAGGTAAGGTGCTCTTTGTGAATGAGTGTCATGGTGATGGTACAAATGAGTAAGTCAAACAGTGCAACAGTGCAAGAATAAAGTCTATATATCTATGTATAAATAACTATATTAAGAAAGGTATAAGTGTGGTCACAGTTCGGCTGTGGCATGGAGGGAGGGGTTGTGCATATGTGCTAATAAAGTACGCAAACAGTGAGGCAGAATACAATGGTAAAGTGGCTAGTGGACAGACAGTTCAAGACATGGAGGTGGTGAAGAGGCAGACAGACTATGCGGAGAAGTCTTTTTCTCCTCTTCCCTTAAGTGATGCATTGAACAGTTCAATGGCCCTGGGGATGAATGACATCCTCAGTCTGTCTGTTGTGCAAGGCAGTGAGCGAAGTCTCCAGCTGATCAGGCTCTTCTGCTTAACAATAGTGCTGTGGAGTGGATGACACTCATTGTCCAAGATGTTGATCAGTTTGTTCAGGGTCCTTTTGTCAGATATTGAAGTGATGCACTCCAGGTCAGCTTCCACTTATGTCTGTCCTCTTCAAAAAAAATTGGAAGCATGGCACATTTGGCAGCATTTCCCTCCAAAACTTTTTCAGTCCCTCATGGCATCTTTCTACCATTCATCCTCCCTGACGCGTATCACTACGGTAGGGCCATAGACAGTAAAGGGTAGGGCCGGCCCGGCTGGTATCTGAGAAAACTTTTTAGGAAAGACGGGCTATATGGACCCAACCAATTAACTCTTCTTGGGAGGGGAGAACAACCCATGCAGAGGCTGCGGTGTTAGGCATAGAATGCGAACGTGTGTAGCCAACTTTAAGAGAAGATTAACGTGACAAATGCCAATATTTTTCCCTCGACCGGCCCAAAAGTGAAGCGGCCCACCTTGAATTCTCCCAATTCTCCCGATTACCCACTCCGGGCCTGACTGATTGTGTTTACATGCACTTCAGTATCCCTGTTTTGAGGCTTATCCCAATGTTGATCATATTCAGGAAACCTGCTCATTAATATCCCTGTACATTGATGAATACCAGTATCCCAGTTACCATCGATGAAGTTGTATGTATGTAGCCAGCCACTGTCCGGGAAAAGGTGTAGCCAGTATCCAGTACTCCAACTAGCATAACCGGATTTGTCAAACCTGGGATAAACCGGGGTTCTGAAACGTCGGGATATGACGTTTACATGAGCAGACAAAACCAGGATACTTCAAAATCCCAATCATAACCAGGATACTGAAGCACATGTAAACGCAGTCAATGTAAGTGCTTTATTGTGTAATAAACAATCATTGCAAATCTCAGTATAACAAGACATTCTCATTCTCGGTTTGTTTGCTTAGTTCAGTAAATCTGTGTCAATAAAACACCTGATGCTCATCTTTTATCGCAGCTTTAATTGTTTTCCAATAAATCATTAACCTATAACTGCTACCATGAGTCCTAAGACCATGTTTGCCGGCCTCAATAAAATCTATCTAATCTATAAGAAACTGTGCCTGGTCTTGCTCACTGGCGTCAGTGCGCGAGGGGTGGAGGGGGCGGGGATCACAGAGATTTGTGAGTGTTGTTTTCGCCTGCCTATCCCTGCCGGCTCTGTTGTGTTTTTAGCCGAGTCAAGCTCCATGTGCTGAGTTGCAGCTGTGAAGCACCTGGCTCACCTGAAATCCCTCTCCAGCTTTCCAGGGATTCTAGCCCCACTTTAATTATGTGTGTCTGCGCGGGTGGAGATGAACCTAGAGATGTGGTAGAGCGAGCCCTGGCTGTGCAGGGGATTGGGCGCCCGTGTGGCCCTCTGCCGTTACCGTGGTATCAGGGGCTCTGGTGTCTCTATGAGCAATCTGGCTCTGCGGCCAGGTTCAAACCCACTGGCTCCCATTTGCTCGGCTGAAAGTGTGATTGGCACTGCCTGCCTGCACAGGCCTCTTGCTGGTCACACTCCCACTTACCAACCTGACACCCTCCCTTGGCACGGGCCTTCTCTCTCTCCCTGTCTCTTTCTCTCCCTCTCTCTCTCTCTCCCTCCCTCCCTCTCATTTAACCTACCCCTCTCAGCGGGAGTCTTCCGGCTGAGAGCGCTATTGATCCCAGAATCAGAGCGCTCCTCCTCCTCCCGGAGGGGACATTTCCTGTCATCTGTTGACACCTCTCCAAGCCACACTTCAATTCTGTCTCATACATCCACACACATACGCTCACGACTTGTTTTTATCTTCTCTGTTGTTTCCCATTCAGTCTGTCTCTTGCCTCTACACCCACTCTCAGAGTGGCTGAAGCAGCTAACTGCTAACTGCTCGTCCGCTAGCCCTCTGTGTCACTAGTCACTGATGCTGCTTTATCTCTGGGCTCAGCTGTGGACGTGTAGTGCAAATTTGCAGCACAGTTTCTGCATTGCCAGACACCGAGCACAACAGCCGTCCATTTACTGTACCAGTCCCATCTCAAAGCACAAGTGGAGATGAAAGGAAATTAAAAATTAAAATATAAATAATTTATAGCATGACCCCCACAGAAAAGCACTCTTTGGAAAAAAAAAAAATTTAATACAGAAATGAACTAGTCACACAGCTATGGAGACCTTATCCTCAAGGCTATCATTTTGGCTTTCATTAGTCGGCTCTGGGAAAAAAAAACAGAAAAAGCGAAATCTAATGTCAGGTTTTTGGCTTTAAAAGGGAATCATTTTGTTAGTGTGAACCTCGTGATAATAAGCCAATAACACATGGTGAACAGGCATCATCGCTTCCTCGGCTTAATTGCATCCGTTATTACAGTGTGACTCATGCCAGGTCATTAGCACGGGGGGGGGGTGGACTAATGGATTGCTCAAGATGTGCGCATGATTCACCTGAGTCTCAGGATAAACATGAACCCAGCATACACCCACAGCTGTGGGGCCTCGTGCCACTGTTGTCAGGAAGCAGCCCCAAGGATGCACCCAGTAGGATGGTGGCCCTCCAGAAAGGTTATCAACACAAACAAATGTCAGAGGTGCTTCAGTGGATGCCTGGCTTCCACCGCATGTATTGAAAGGACTGCATTATGCTGCTGTATACCCTCCACCTACCCCCACCCACCCACCCACCCACCCACAGGCACACACTCCGATTTTTGTCTGTTTCATGTAGATGGTTGCAGATTCCTTATGTGCATTTTTGTGTTTGAATTTCATGGTCCATTAGCCCAGTATGTTCATTGTGCACAGGCTTTGTCATTACTGTGCACACACACACACACACACACACACACTTGGTAACATCTTCTGTGAGCAAGTCGTTCGGTGGCAGTTGGATGAGGAGATTTGAGGGAGCGTGCACAGCGGGTCGAAGGCCGAGCCTCCGCTGATGAAAATCCCTGGGAGTCATTCTTTTCACACGCACCACATAATCCACATTGCTCCCCCAACAATGCGCACCAAAAATGCAGCCCTGGCAGGGAGACATCTGTTCGAGGCTGGCGCTGCCAGCATGGCCACTCGCTGTGGGCTTTGCGCGCTCTGCTTTCTCTCCCAGTCTGAGTCCTCCTTCAGAGCAGAGGAAGAGCAGCACTCCTCCCGCACAAGCGCGGGGCTCTCATGGGAAGATCACGGTGGGAACAGTGTGTGCTTGGTGTGTGTTACAGTGTTGGAGGGGGGGGATTTGGCATGACTGAGAGTATGATCACTGTCAAGAAAAAGGGAAACAATAGGAGAAAACTGCTGTGAATATTTAAATTGGTGCATTTGTGGGATTTTCGGAGGAATTCCCTGTAGATTCTAAGTCCTCTTTTCAGTGCTGTAGGGAACATTGTAGGCTTTCAAGCAGTTTAGACTGATTGGAATTCATTGAATCTTTCATTGCTTCAATCCAAAGCTAAATCACCTTCAGAGTATGAATTCATCATGTTTTTTTCTCTTTCGACAGTTAAGAAAAACCTGTTGAAGCTCCTGTACACCAAAAATAGATATGTGTTCTGAATTTGTCACACCACAAAAAAAAGGTGTCATTAACCACCTAGACAAATCTGAATGAATAAAAACATGTATATGTTTATTAAATTAGGTTTCATCGTCGCATCATCAATACCCCTTTTCTGGAACCCCCTCCCAAACCAAAAGCACACAAAATGACGATGTTCTGTTTAATGCTCTGACTTAATTCAGTACCACATAGTTCACAGGTCTTTTTACATGTTTTCAGGAATAGTTTTCTACCTTATACAAGGTGTTTCCAAACACCTTGTTTCATTTTGAGCATTTTGTTTCTCTCTTTTCCTCCTTTATAACTGGCGGTAACATGTCAAATTAACCCTGACAAGCAACTTGTGGCACAGATCGCTGCAGTGCTGATGTAGTCTGTGCGTGTGTCTGTGTGTGCGACGTGTGGAGCGGTGCGGTGGCCTGAAAAGCCAAGCATGTTATCAGCATCTGACTTCACTCACACAATGATCCCCGGCAGCTGCTGCCACTTATGTTTGCTATCTCTCCTGCCACCACACACACACACACACAAAACATAAAAGCTCATTCAGGAATATTAAAATGTAATTAACTTTTAATTATTACCCATATTATTGTTTTTTTTTCTTGCATACTGATTATCCTCTCAGTTTCACTGCCAAGGGTAGAGATGGGTTTTAGATATTTTCAGACATGGTGTCCAATTAGAGCTGCAACAGGAGAGACCGGGCCAGTGTGGCTACAGACAGCCAGCACAGACACGGGCAGAGGGCAAGGCACATACCTCAAAGTTCCTCCAGTATCCACCGCGGCAACCACTCCACTGAGAAGCCTCAGCTACTTCTGAGATTTCCTGGAGGAAGCCTCCCCACCAGAGCAACCCCCATCCTGAGGCAGCCCACTTTCGCTTGCAACTCTAAGCCCGAGAAGTGAACATATTGCGGCCTCATCCGGCAGTCATTTGCTGGGGGGGGCCCGAGGCAGGGCCCATGCATCAGGCAGGCTGGCTGCTGCTGGCGCTGCGGGCGCTCTTCTCTTCTGTGCCGTATTTTCTCATGATGTCACTCCTTTAATATTCCTTCAGTCAGCGCGTGAGCAGGGCCAGCTCTGGAGCATCATGGATGTGGACTCGTCCATCATCTCCATCAGTCTCTCACTCTCACCGGAGACATCCATAATGCGCACACACACACACACATACACACATAGACATTAGGACACGCATACACACACACACAAACACACGCATACATACACATAGACATTAGAACACACATACATACATACACACACACACACACACACACACACACACACACACACACACACACACAGACATTAGAACACACATACATACATACACACACACACACACACACACACACACACACACACACACACACACACACATACACATAGACATTTGAACACACACACACACACACACACACACACATACACACACATACACATAGACATTAGAACACACACACACACACACATACACATACACATAAAATATCACACACATACCACTACACTGGCAAGGCGCTGAAAGTGGAGCCACACCAATAAAAAGCTGCAAATGGCTGACAATTAAGTTTATGCAAATGTTATAGGCTGACTGTGTTGAAGTGTCTCCTACACAGAGAAGATTAGGGCACTACTGAGCTGCCTCACACCTCCAGGGTGTTTTTTATAGGATGACTGTATAATGGCATCTGCACATGTTTTCTCTATTGTCTGAATTGTCTTTGCAGCTAGAGTGAAATCTGCGGTGCCATGGTCATGTCATTTTGTCATTCACCACTACCTAGTCAGTGATATGTTTTCCCCATTAAAGGAATTATCCGGAGTAAAATGCACTTTAGATCTATTTACGGATGATTGGGAGTACATACGTTGAGTTGACATCCAAATCATGTCATTCGGATGTGTTTTGAGAAAGTTCGATGTTACCGTTTTTAGTCAAAGCTCGTTAGCGTGGAAGCGAGAAGGGCATATTATTTCGCCGCTACAAAACGCTATTTTTATACCTCTTCTACAGTTCCAAACAACATTACACTTACGTGGTAGTGAGTAGAGGGTCCCTAAAGCCAAACCGAAGTATCCCGAGGTCTTTATGTGGTCGGATAGAAAGTCCAGAATGAATTTCATCAGTACCTTTCCGGAAATGTTGCCATCTTTGCTGCCATCTTAAGGGGAAAGTCCGTAGGAGTCGATTGCCAAGTGTGCTACGGACTACGGAGTGCAATGTTGTTTGGAACTGTAGAAGAGGTATAAAAATAGCGTTTTGTAGCGGCGAAATAATATGCCCTTCTCACTTCCACGCTAACGAGCTTTGACTAAAAACGGTAACATCGAACTTTCTCAAAACACATCCAAATGACATGATTTGGATGTCAACTCAACGTATGTACTCCCAATCATCCGTAAATCGATCTAAAGTGCATTTTACTCCGGATAATTCCTTTAAGCTTAAATGTCTCTAGTTTTACCACACCTGTTCCATATTGAACTGTGCACAGTGTTGATGGAGACGCCTCCTTCCTACCATCAGTATAAACGGTGGACCGGTGCTGTGTTTTTCTTGTCCAGATCAATCAACGTTGATTCATGTTCTATGTGTTTGAGGCCATATATATGTCAGGCGTGACTGACCTACAGTGATTGTCCCAGTTAATGATCTCCATCAGTTCGCCAGCCTGTGGTGGGTCGGTACAATGGAGTGGAAATGACATTTCAGCTCTTCAAGGAAATCAGTTTCCCCTCCCTCCATCATGCCCAACACACACACACACACACACACACACACACGTTCAGTCGACACTCTACCCATTTGCATTATTGGGTCTCATCAGTGGCACCATCTAATGATCAAAGCCAATGATGCTTGTCACTGCAGAGGCTCGCAAGCCGCCTGCTACTGCAGCAACATCCCGAGGCAGTGGCAGCCTGCTTAATCAAAGGCATATTCATTTTGCTTTCCTGCGCCCAGTTTATCTCTTCATCTTCATCATGTACCACCCGGAATCACAGTGTGTTGTGCCCGCTTCTTTGGGGACTTGTTAGGGGGTGGGGGGTGGTTGTATGATTCAGCAGATGTGAATATAAAAGGGGAAAGCAGTTCTGGAACATTCCTTTAAAGATTCATGCACATGCCCATCATCTCATTTGACATGTGGAGGGGTAGGACAGGTATGAGGTTCATTAGGGAAATCGTATAATAACATTGTGTAACTACAGTGCTGGGGATAACTGTGCGGGTCCTTTTCTTGGACATATGTGTTTCCAATGTGATTTAAGTTAAGTTACATCTTCACCAGGAGCATTGATATACCTGATGCTACAGAAGACATATCATAAAACGCATTTCATTGCATTTCAGATATTCAGTGTTTTCAGAGAAGGATGTGCACCTGCCCTGGTTCACAAAGAATGAACAGAAGTGCAGTGCATTTCTGTTGTTTTACTAAGCCCTGTTTGCCATAGTCCACGTCTGCTGTTATTTTATTAACCTTACAGAGTGTGTTAGGTTTAATCTCATCACTTCATCTCTCCCTTCAGTCGCTCACACAGTTGTATCACTGACTAACACACCAGAATCAAATCAGGATGGATAGTCAGGAGAGTCATATTTCAGTTTTATTAAAAGCACTGTTTTTAGCAGAGTCTGGTCAACTGCACAGTTCATTTAGTATTTGTTGTTGTTGTTGTTGTTGTTGTTTTTAGTATTGTTTTGTCAATGGTGTGTTTCTGTGTTTTCTTTTCACTACAGTGAACTGTGTTGATGTGGAGGCTAATAAACTGGGATTTCAATGCACCAGTCCAGATCAACTTAAAATGTCCAGTTAAACAGGGTAAGTAGTTCTATGTGTTGTCTTGATGGCTTTCACACTGACTGCAGAATGATTCAAAGTGCACTCCTGAAGTACCCTGCATATCAATATGAATTCTGCCATTCCCTAGCCTGCTGTTTCTAATTGTTTTGTTTTTAACTGTCAGAAAGATGAAGCACTAGCGGAAGTCACTGTGTTTTTGTAGTTTTGGCGAGTGTTCCTTGCTGTGTCTCTGGATTTGTATTCCTTGCTGCAGTGAAACTGTCAGTATGTGTGAGAAAGGACATGTTAATGTAACCTACAATGTAAAACATAATAATACAAAACACACACTCACACACATGCATTATTTGTGCCAAGGAGATTGTCTATAGGAATTCAATTGAGTCAGGACTTTTTGCTGTTAAAATGTCAGCCAACCATGCTTATTTTCATTTCATGACATTGCATTTGTTGAGAGTTTATTATGTATTTGCACTGTTGCCGGAATGTGTTTGTGGGAGAAGTTGGGTTTGGAATACAAGTGAAGCATGCAGGGTTCCCACGGGTCATGGAATTTCTGGAATTTCTTATTTTGATAAAGTCTATTCCAGACATGGAAAGTCAGGGAATTTGTATCATATTTGGGGCAAAGTCATGGAATATCAGGGCATTTTGTTGTATCAGTTTTTATTAGCTTTACTGCTTGCTTGAGTGGTGGTGGTAGGCCCTACTTTGTTTATTCCGTGCCCATATATTCATATTCAAGATTCTTGAACGCTACGCGCCTGCTCTGAAATCTTATGTCATTATAGGTCATGGAAATGTAGGGGTTTTGTCAGGGAAAATCAGGGAACAGTCATGGAATTTTACATTTGACTTAAAGTGGGAACCCTAAGCATGTATATATACACATAGGCAGTAGAACATAGTATCCAATAAAGTTGGAGGTCACTATAATGCAAATCCCTTAAAAATGCAGTGATTGATAATCATAGAAATATGCTATAAACTAATGATCACATACAGTACCTTTAGGGGAACATCTTGGAAAAGCTGGGCCAGTGGCTAAGTACATCTTTAAATGGGGTGAGAGACTGGGAAATTGTCTACGATTCTGCTTGCTGGTTATAAAGGCTAGAGAAAAACAAAAACAACTCCTCTTGTCTTTGACGCTGTTGTGATGCCTGATTGTTCCTCGCCCATACCCCAGCCCTGTCCCTGCCTACTCCTAATGTTAATGGCCCCCTCCTGTTTTGTAGTGTCTCCAAATCAACCCCCCACCCCTCCAAAAAATGATAAGTGTAGGCAGAGGGTGTGCCAAAGGTGTGCCATAGATATAGGCAACATACACTGATTAAGAAACCTGGTTCAAAAGTTTATGATATGCATGCTAATTAGTAATATGGCAATTGTAATGTGGCAATAGTAGACATGGTCAAATCTCTATATGTTTTCCTAAAATATTGACTTGGCTATTCAATACCTCAGAATTCCAAAGTGTGGAAGTTTACTGGTGTATTACCGGTGATTTGTGAAAACATTTTTCCATTATGGCAACAATCTGTGCTTCTTATGTAGAAATTTGCAGACTTTAAGGCTTGATGTTAACTTTGCGGAGGGATGTGTTGTGTTTTACATGAAAATGAAGTAATCATAATAGGAAGTCTGGATTGCGGATGTTAAAATAAAGGTTTTTATAGGACCTTACAAGTTGAATTGTAATGCAATACTCCCTGAGCAAGACACTCCGGGGGAGGCTGCCAGCTAGTATGAAGGACTCATTGTAAGCAAGCAAAAAGAGAGTGATTTGTTAAAAAAGAAAAAACTGTGCAAAGTCACACCTACTGAAATGTTGGCAAGTTTTGAGAACTGTGGCGTGCAGGAATAGCAGACAAACACACACACACATACACACAAACTACACACAAACTCTTCTCCAATTATGGTGGTAGAATTGGAAAGGCACCTGAGAGCTATACCAATCATTTCTGAAGAGGTGTTGACAGTAGATTGAAGGCCACTGTTATTTTTGATGGCAGAAGACTGGAACCGATAAATAAATTGTCTCCATGCTTTCTGTAGAGCTGTAGGACGAGGAGATGATGGTGCTGTAAAAATCTAACCTTTCCAAGACCTGCTACTTTTAAAAGAGGGTTTACTCTGAATGTAAAGACCGTTTTGTTGCAGCAGTATTACAGATTGTGGTGTAATAGTGTTGATAAAACTGCAAGCAAATGCCCCTTCTGTTGGTGTTTTAGAGGCAATATGTTATGGACAATGTATATCTTGTGACATTGAGCCCAAGCAGCATCATATTAGTTGCATATTGTGTTGTCTAATTCATATATACCGGTAATCAGAGGATAAAAAAGGACTTGCTTCCTGCTGCAGCACTTATGTTAAAACCCCAAGGAAATCATACTCCTGGTTTTATGAGCCTCGTGATGTATTTCTGGTTTTTAATATCTTTGCCCAAAAGAGGTATCTTTTGCAGTAGCAGATCATTAGCATTTATGAAGTGGGATTTGTCTATGGTCTTGACATCTTTTCTGTTGTCATACAAAAGTTTGAGAGTCACTGAGTTCAAGCATCATATTTGGAGCTTCAGCAGCTCAGCGTCTCTATGATCAGCCTCTGCTGACAGAGGGCGAGGGCATCCGACTGCAGATGTGGTGCTGGGGGTGGGGGGAGTTAGTCATGAAGCTGTGACGTTACGCCAACCTAACCCCCAGGCCGCCCCTGATAGTGCCTGCTACGAGTCAGGAGCTGTGGATTAACCTGGAAGTACAGGAGTCTGAAGAATGATCTGATAGTGGACACTGTTTTCACCCCTGGAGAAATCCAGATAGCGGTCTGTGTGTGTCTGTGTGTGTCTGTGTGTGTCTGTGTGTGTGTGTGTGTGTGTGTGTGTGTGTGTGTGTGTGTGTGTTATCTGGAGGCGCATGGCCTGACACAGAGGGTCTGACACGTGCTGATAAAGGACCGAGGCTAGTGGGGCTCTGACTGCACACTTACGTTCACTCTGCACACGTAGTTGCAGGTGTTTGCAGTAATATGGAAGTTGATAGCCATTCTTGAATGCAGCCATACTGGCTATCCATCCAAATATTCTTTGATCAGTGTAATCGGTTGTAGACAGCTTATTTTTTTTAGCCTTAGGAAATGGGAAGACTTACTGAAGACTGTAAAAGAAGAGATTGCAGAGTGATATGTACAAGTAATCTGTTGTTCTCAGTCTATTGACAGTGTTTTGTGTTGTTGAAAGTAATTATGATGAGCGCTGCCAGTGCAGCATGTGCGCACACATACACACTCATACTGGCACACTGTACTTCACCTTTTCACGTTTTTCAACTTTAGAATTAATTTTGTTATTTTGTTACAGTTCAAGCACTTTGATCAGTTCAGACTGTGTATATTGTTGCATTGCATTGTTGAACAATCATTGAGTAACCAAGAGAAGAGGTTTCCTAAAATAAATAAAAAATACTGTAGTCTTAGACCTTTTACTGCTGAAACGTACCTGCCTGTCCTCTCAAATATAGCCATCAATTGGCTTTATATTTTCATAGCTGAATGAGTATTGACCTAAAATGGAAATGTTAAACAACCTTTAGACACTGCAGCCTTTTCAGTTATTAGTGGGGGAGTCTGCTAGGAGCCTGTGTAAAAGTGACATTAGCATTGACTGGGTGAGCAATGAGATTGAGACATGAGTAGAGTCCTGGGACAGAGTGCTCATTAATTGAACAGAAGAGATGATATCATAGAGGAGGAAGGAGATCGGATCAGTGGAGAGGAAAGAGGAAAGGGAAGCACAGAGTGGAGATGAAGAAATCTGATAAACCACGGCAGAGAGAGAGAGAGAGAGAGAGAGAGAGAGAGAGAGAAGCGAACGATGTGTCTTCCAAGGACTCAAGCGAAGGTGGAGGACAAGGGGACATCTGTTTAGGGGGATGCTGATTTGGTTTTGGCCTCCAGGCAACATTCCATATTCAGTTTGAAGGCTGTCGCGGTCCCCTAAGCGAACATCAGAAGGAAATAATCCTCTTTCATGCTGATGCTGCCTCTTGTTTTGCAGCAAGATGTTTAACCTTTCATTTCCAGCATCATTTGTGTATTAGCTGTACTTTGTGTGGACACTGTGAGTTCTTTGTGATCTAAACCCATCACTGGCATTCTCTTACTATCAGCACGGCTAGGGGAGAAAAAAGCTCCACGCTGACGTGTTTCCAAAAAGCTTGGGACAATTTAGACTAATCATAAGCCTTTTGGTGGCAAATTTCACGGGAAGCCTTCTTAAGCCATGCCATATATGTATTTGTTTTTGCAGAGGAAAATGGAGCAGTGCTTTCAGCATGTGGTGGAAAACAGACCGACTCTTGGCACTGGTGACTGTTATTTTTTCCCAAAGTGCACCAGAAGGTGAAACACGTGGTCAGACAGGCACTCATTCAGAACGGGTGTTCCATTTGCCGAAAGCAATAGCTCAGCTCATTAAATTTTAACCAACACCTCTCCATATCACCTCTCTATATTTTTTCATCTGATTTTAGGTATCTGACTAACTTCTGAAAATATGGAACAAGAAGCTGAAGGCTATTGCTATTGGCAGTATTTTGAGGACATGTTAGACAAGTTTATAGATAAAATAATGGCATGCTGCTCTTTTAAAAAAAAATAAAAACGGATAATGATCTCGATATGAAGACAAGAGAACAGAGATTGACGCTTTGGTGTACGGGGGTGGAGGAGGCCAAAGACTGCTCAGCAAGTGGCAAAGTGTGTGGTGATGATGAGAGTGCCTATTTTATGCTGAACTGATCAATAGTCTTTCAGCAAACACTGAAAAATGAGTCATTTCATGAATTGTAAGCATGTAACATAACTGGTGTCTAATTATAACTCCATATTCACCTTTTCTGCCTCTCTTGGTTATTGAACATCTCACTCTTCATACTCCTGGTGTCTTCGAGCTGATGTCAGCAGTAACATGGACTTCACTTAGCACATTTAATCTCACTAAAGCCTCGGCAGCTGAGATGTCAAGATGCTATTAATGATTAAAGTTTTTGTATCAGTTATGGACACTTGAAAATTATTTCAATTTAAAAGCAAGGGTTAAGTCCCCTATGCGAATTCAGATGAGTTATGAGGTTTTCAGTGTGTTAAATCCCTGTTGAGACTATAAATGTAGCTGTAGAGCTCCTCTGATGTTGATACACTGCTAAGGTATTCGGGTCTCCAATTTCATCTTGTAAAGTTCTGAGACCAGGAATCTTCATTCAAAGTTCTTCATTTCTTACCTGTGCTGGAGGAGTTCTATTTGCCTTGCCTGCGAATCATTTTTGGGTTGGCAAAAGTCATTTATGTCAGCACCATGCAGATTAAAAGGTGCCTCCCTTTGTACCTCCGACTCCCCAGTATCGCAGTGGAGTGTCGAGCAGCGATAGCAAGTCCTGTGCGAGTTTCCTCACCACGGTTGAATTTTCCCCTTTGATCAAATGCAGATGAAAGGTTTTGTGTGTGTGACATGGAAGCCCATATTTTAATCCAGCAGTCACAGCTGATGTGCATGGTGGAAGGGGGAGGTGGGGGACCCTGGGGAGTCACGCCTGCCTCGCACTGGAGAAAGCAAATTGAGTCGTCCACAGCAAGCCATCATTCAGGCAGCACAGAGCAAAGCAATCAGGGCAAAAAGGTCATTGGTCACTAAGACTGGTACACACAAGCTGTGCTGGTGCCTTTTTATCCAATAAAAGGTAAAAGGATGTGGAGCACATAGTTTATGGGATAGAAGTTCGGTATTCGGTATGAAGGCCTCAAGTAGTACGTGTTGGCAACAATACCTCAAGCAGCATCACACTGAGCACAGGGGCCCCCCAAGGCTGCGTGCTCAGTCCGCTGCTCTTCACCCTGCTGACGCATGACTGCACTGCAACCTACAGCAACAATCACATAGTGAAATTTGCTGACGACACAACTCTGGTGGGTCTCATCACCAAGGGCGGCGAGACTCAATACAGGTTGGAGGTCGACCATCTGACCACGTGGTGCAGGGACAACAACCTCCTGCTGAGCGTCCAGCAAGACCAAAGAGATTGTTGTTGACTTCGGAGAGGTCACACCCAACACCTGCCACTGACCATCGGCGGTGCTGTGGTGGAGAGAGCGAGCAACACCAAATTCCTGGGGTGCACATCAGTGAAGACCTCTCCTGGACCACCAACACTGCATCACTGGCGAAGAGAGCTCAGCGCCGCCTGTACTTCCTCGCGGAAACTCAGGCGAGCAAGTGCTCCACCAGCCATCATGACCACATTCTACCGAGGCACCATTGAGAGCATCCTCTCCAGCTGTATCGCTGTGTGGGGCGGAAGCTGCACTGAATACAACAGGAAAGCCCTGCAGCGCATAGTGAACACAGCTGGAAGGATTATTGGTGCTTCACTCCCCTCCCTGAAGGACATTTACACCACCCACCTCACCCGCAAGGCGACCAAAATTGTGAGTGATGCAAGTCACCCCGCTCACAATCTGTTTGATCTACTGCCCTCTGGGAAGAGGTACAGAAGCCTGCGCTCCCGCACTACCAGACTCACCAACAGCTTCATACACCAAGCTGTAAGGATGCTGAACTCTCTCCCTCCTCTCCCCCCTCCACCCTCAGCTACATAACATCCTGGACATTGGACCCACAATGGCCGCCTGCACTACTCCACTTGCACACTTGTACACTTTACAACTTGTTGTTGTTGTCCTGAAAACACAACACTTCTGCTGCTCTTACATAACTTGCACCACTATGCCACTTTCTTTCTTACTTAGGTCAAACAGAACTACCCAAGCCTTTTATTAGCCTGACTTTGCACTAGTATTTTATTGACTGTCTATGCACAATTTCAACCAAATTTTGCTGCTCTTATTTTTTCATTATTATATGTGCCCTCTTATTTACTTATTTACTTACTTTTTTGTTTACTTGAATGTTATGTTTGTCTGTGGACTTAAATTGGTAAAATATGTCTTGTCTTCACCGTGGGATAGTGAGAAACGTAATTTCGATCTCTTTGTATGTCTGGAACATGTGAAGAAATTGACAATAAAGCTGACTTTGACTTTGACTTTGAAGGCACTTCTGGATGGCAGCAGCTTCATTATTTGGTGATGCTAAATTCATTTACATTCATACATTTAGGAGATGTTATCTGCGGCAACTCACAAATGAGTCACAGTAGGCAGTACAAATTATTCATAGGGCTTTTGTAAGATGAACGAGGTACGTGAAATTAATTGGATGTTTCAGTCCTCAACTATGCAAGATGAAGCTGGAGGTCATAACATTTTGACTAATCCTAATCATTTGAAAAGTGTAAATGATCTATTTACAACACAGTATGGAGATGTTATTTGGAGTCAGGAAACAGCATTTCTACAGCTTTGAGACCTTGTAATGTTTTTTTTTCTCTAATGAATATCATATAATAAGGTGATCAGACAAAAATAGATATTACAAGGTGGGTATCGTCAGTTGTTTAATTAAGTGTGCTTGCTGAAAGCAGCACACTTATTGTTCTTCTTAAGTTTTCTTATTCCTGTAAGCCCGATTTTTGGCCAGCTCCTGCTCCAAGACCTTTTGAGATATCGCCACCGGTCCAACTCTGGAACGTCCGGCCGGAACCGGTGTAGTGTGGAAATTGAAAATGATGTCACTGACCCTTGAATAGAAAGCGAAACTAAAGTTTCACAGGTCACAAATTTGGTCCGAACTTCACGAAACTTGACGTACATGATCCTTGGACCAAGCCTCACAAAAGTTACAGAAAGGATTTTTGATTTTCAGAAGCGTTTGCCCGTCACAGCCAAACGAAATCGGCGGTGAAGCTCCGAAACAGGAAGTCGTCCATATCTCAGGAACACTGTCACATATCGATACCAAATTTTGTATATGAACTCGGGACTCCAATGTGAGGGTGCATAAGCTAAAAAAAAAAGAAATATTCCAAAAGTTTCCAGCATTTGGCAAACCACCCACCCGTATTTGGTAACTGCCACCTTTCACCTTCGCAGTTGCACCTCTATCACAATGCCCTCCAAGTATGCACAATGTCTCTGGGCAGCCCTGCCCAATCATGAAATCCTTGCTCAGCCATGGGATAGTATGGACTTACGAACTGAAATGGCAAGGAGAACATCATCAGCTATTTATTGCTGACGTAGTACAGTTATTTTCACATTGACGGTATTCAAATAAAATGTTTCATTATTGTTAAATATCATGATGGGAGAGTATTATTAAAATTTTACAAGTGTGCAAATTCATATGTTTACGGGCAATTAGGTTTTACTGTGTTGTTTTGTTGTAAAGACATGTAAGGCATTCTGGGCCATGTAATGAGTGGTGGTCGGCAGCACTCCATAAGTATTAATATGAATAGGTGTTTCTGTAAACCTAGGGACAATAAACAGCTATCTCTGTTACAAAAACGAGCTGGTAATCGCTCATTGAAGAGGAAACTATGATAAAAAGATTGTTTTCCTAAAAGCATGGAGTTGACGAAAGAATAAGCAGCTGTCAAGTTAATCTTAAATAGCCTACATCTGAACGCTAGGTGGCAACGTTGTATTACATTTCAATAAATGCGGTGGAATTAGTGTGAGCTTCATAAGGAAGGCAGGTGCAAATATTATGTAATTTATCATGGGAAATTATTGGAAATGTTATTTCTTGTTTATTCTAATTGCAAACCACACACATCCATTCGTAATCACACGTAGGCCTACACATTTAAAGGGAAACTTGGCAGGATATCCCCCCTGCTGGAGATAGCATTATGCTATGTCAAACTGTGGAAAAAGATAACGATAAAGCACATGGATTTGTTTACAAGCTAGCAAAACAGTTAGCATAAGTTCGGCAGACAATGTGGATGTTACAAGGTAAGAAACACGATTTAAAACGAGTTTCTTGTTTCTCACTTCTCTTTCCGGGACGGTAGTCTCAATGTTGCAAGTAGAGATGCACCGATATGGAATTTTAGGGCCGATAACGATACGATAACCGATAATATTACTCTTGAAAAAAAATTGTGAAAAGTGATTTGGGGAACTGCGGGTAACTGAATACAGCTGCAACTCCTCAGACTGTATCTTATGTCTGTCTACTCTGTTGCGCACAACCTGCTGCAGCAGAAATGAAAGGCCAAAGGTTTTAATAACTTATTATGATGACCTGTCTGGAACTGAAGCAGGAATGGTTAGCATATTTGTAGGTAGTAGGCTAATACAAAACCCAAGCTAACGTAATGCAAATATAATACTAAAACACAACTTAGAACTAGGTCTACTTATGTACCCACTAACCCCACGTCCCACTAACGAGTTTGCTTATTTGTTTCCCCGATCAGCACGGTAAAGTGCAAACACACCAGCACAAGATGGCTCTAGATAGGACTGAGCTCCGCTCTGGTAAGGTTAAATGGCGGATCATTCACGAGACGATTTTGAGATGCACAGATTCCCAAATGAACGCATATCCACAGATTTTGTTAGAGTGGTGAAATACATTCACACCGCAGACATTATATTGAGGAAAAAGTATAGCCAACCAAGCTCAAGTAGCTCAGTGTAGCCAGACGGACCATACGTAGGCCTAAATTAGGACTTTAAAAAATATCGGCGCAAATTATCGGCCAGAATTCTGTTATCGGACCGATAATAATATTTTCATTTTTTCACTTATCGGCCAATTATATATCGGCTGCCGATATATCGTGCATCCCTAGTTGCAAGGTTGGTTTTCCGCCTGGGGACGCTAGGGGCAGCGGGAAAAGTCACCATTTTCACCGGAACAGGTCATTTAACCATCCAAATGATTTCTAAACGGGTTTATTACGTTGAAATAGTTGCCAAGATCCCCTTTAATACCTGGAAGACCCTCATTTCGTTTATTTGATGTTGCCTAGCAATGGGAACAGACTTCAGAGCAAAGATTCTAGAACAGAGCTTCAGAGAGACACGTTTTGAGTTTGTGGCCAAGTACCTAAAATATCGGTTTCCATGTGTATGTGCTGGATGGTGTGCTTCCTTTATGAAAGTAAGTGTTTTATAGAGTTACAGACATAACTAGAAAACACAATTCCAGGGAATTACCAGTGCATGAAAATGCAAAACATATGGTGTGAAATATATTGTTAAAACAGATTATGTGCTAATTGGTAACCAACATGATGAGGTTTAATATAGTTGAAATGACTGAACTAGGTAGATGAGGTTTAATATAGTTGGAATGACTGAACTAGGTAGATGAGGTTTAATATAGTTGGAATGACTGAACAGATGAGGTTTAATATAGTTGGAATGAGAACAGATTTAATAGGTTTAAAAGGTTAATTTATTTGCTAGGTAGACTAGGTTTAATATAGTTGGAATGACTGGACAGCTAAATAGGTGGATAGTTTAAATGGTTAAATTATTTGCTAGGTAGATGAGATTTAATATAGTTGAAATGACTGAACTAGGTAGATGAGGTTTAATATAGCCTGGCCACCTGGCCTAGGATTCTAATTGCTTAACGGCAGTCTTAATAGAGCCAGCCATATTGCATGCTTAAAGCCTGAGACAGAGTATATAGTTTAAAAAATGTAGATAGTGTAATGGATGTTGATAGACAGATTGTTTAATCTTGACGGATAGTTTAATGGGTGGATGAGTGAATGGTTTGAAGAGGATGAATGGATAGAAAGTTGGATGAAATGTGTCTTATATCCTTGTAGAATGGAGAGACACAGAGAGAGTTGGCCTAGTTCAGTAGAAAGCAGTTGATACAGGTGCAATCAGTTGAACTGATTCTTTGATGGGGCCTAGATGAGCAGCTGGAAGATGATACAGGTGCAAATTAAGTTAATTACAGTGCATGAAAATGCACTGTACTGTTTTTCCTAGGCTTCTTCTTATTAGAGTGCATGAAAATGCACTCTACTGTTATCCGATTTATTGTTATTAGAGTGCATGAAAATGCACTCTATTGTTACCCGATTTATTACAATGCATGAAAATGCACTGTACTGTTCTTCCTAGGCTTCTTCTTATTCTTCCGCTAACACATTTAATGCAGCTTCAACTATGTTACGTAGGTCTTACTATCTAAACTATCCATCAACATCCATTAAACAATCTGCCTATCAACATCCATTCAACTTTCTGTCTATCAACATCCATTACACTATCTACATTTTTTAAACTATATACTCTGTCTCAGGCTTTAAGCATACAATATGGCTCTATTAAGACTGCCGTTAATTTTCATGCACTGTAATAATAAGAAGCCTAGGAAAAACAGTACAGTGCATTTTCATGCACTGTAATTAACTTAATTTGCACCTGTATCATCTTCCAGCTGCTCATCTAGGCCCCATCAAAGAATCAGTTCAACTGATTGCACCTGTATCAACTGCTTTCTACTGAACTAGGCCAACTCTCTCTGTGTCTCTCCATTCTACAAGGATATAAGACACATTTCATCCAACTTTCTATCCATTCATCCTCTTCAAACCATTCACTCATCCACCCATTAAACTATCCATCAAGATTAAACAATCTGCCTATCAACATCCATTCAACTTTCTGTCTATCAACATCCATTACAATATCTACATTTAACTTTTAAACTATATACTCTGTCTCAGGCTTTAAGCATACAAGATGGCTCTATTAAGACTGCCGTTAAGCAATTAGAATCTTAGGCCAGGTGGCCAGGCCACCTGCACCCTATCAGTTTCTCAGGCTAACCTTTTAAACTATCCACCTATTTAACTGTTCAGTCAGTCCAACTATATTAAACCTCATCTACCTAGCAAATAATTTAACCTTTTACACTATCCACCTATTTAACTTTCCAGTCATTCCAACTATATTAAACTTTGTCTACCTAGCAAATAATTAACCTTTTAAACTATCCACCTATTTAACTGTTCAGTCATTCCAACTATATTAAACCTCATCTACCTAGTTCAGTCATTTCAACTATATTAAACCTCATCATGTTGGTTGCCAATTAGCACATCATCTGTTTTAACAATATATTTCACACCATATGTTTTGCATTTTCATGCACTGGTAATTCCCTGGAATTGCGTTTTCTAGTTTAATAATGTTGCTGCGTGAATCACGGTAAGCGCGAATGAAGTGGCCACTTCTTAATAGGACTCACTGTATGGAAGTAAGCTAAGTAAAATAGAGATGTTTAAAATAAGATAAAGTTAGGATATGCCCGCTTGACAACGGCAGAGATAACTGGCCTTTGGCCATAGCAACCATCCATTTAGAACGACTGGCCTTCATAGCAACCAAGGATCTTAGCTGTGATTCATGTAGCTACAGTATGCATGCAATGTGATGCAAAGTATAGAAAGGTGATGAAATATACAGAGACAGGTCAAGAAATATAGTGCAATGTAGACAGTAGTATACAGTTGATTTACAGAAGGTGGTTTAGAGTAATATGAATTAAATATAAATATGTGCAGTGTATTAGCAGTTATCTCATATAATAAATAGAATAATGTATGTAGATGTAGCAGTAACATTATAATAGTAGAAATAATAATATAGATATATGCAGTGTATTAACAGAATATAATAAACATAATAAATATGAATATTCAATATGACAAATACATAACAGATATGTACATAACATACAGCTATGTGCAGCGTGGAAACAGTGTCATTGTAGTGCAGAAACAACATTATAAGAGTAGTAAGAACTAGATGTACCGCATAGCGGTACAAAATATGACCGCCGCTCAGTCCTGTACATCCGTTCCGCGAAAATAAATCACACTTCAATTTGTCTCCAAATTTTACTCCATCCCCCACTCTTGAAACTTTTGTGTATGCTTGTTTGGCATGCCTGAGTGTGTGTGTGCGGCTGCACAGAAAGTAGCCTACTGGTGCTGAAAAGGTGAATAGATTGTAGAATAGCCAAAGAAGATGTAGCATTGTTGTAAAACCTTTAAAATCTCTAAACAATCACAAGTAGGGTAGTTCATCACAGTTCATCCATTGCAACTGGATTGATGAAAGGTCACTTACACCTGTAGGCTACATTGTATTTGGGAAAAGCAAAAGGTATCAGCATAATGCTATTTATTTATTTATTTATTTATTTATTTATTTATTTATTTATAAACAAAAACATCTCTGTCAGTTCCATGCCGTTTTCAATAGCTATCAAAAACAAAGGTCATTTTTGGATGGATGGATTTTTTGTGAATGTTTCTTCTTCTACATAAGATTTTAGTCATCTTTAGCTTTCACCAGACCAAGCTCAATCTTTTAAGAAATCAAAAAATAACTAGAAATGCAATTCCAAGGAATTACCAGTGCATGAAAATGCTAAAGTTGTGATGTAAAATATCATGTATAGTTAAAACCGATAATACAGAGATGGTTACTACGGTGATGCTAGGATAGACATGGTGGTTGCAAAGCTTAATAAAAGTTGATAGTTTAAAAGTAGACTGTTTAAAAGCTGAATGTAGATAGTTTACAAGTTGTTGATAGACAGTAGATAGTTTAAAAGTTGTTGATAGACAGCTAGTTTAATAGATAGTTTAATGATAGTTTAAAAGTAGACCGTTTAAAAGTTGAAGGTAAATAGTTTAAAAGTTGTTGACAGACTGAAAGTTTAATGAATGTTTATATTCAAATAGTTTAATGGCTGTGTATAGGTAGATATTTGATGATAACTGAAAGTTGGAATGGCTCTAATGTTTGCTAGTAGTTATGCTAAGATGATTTTTAACTATGCTAACCATGCTACTTAGCTAATGTTTTATAGCGGTGCTAGCAATGCTAACCATGCTACTTAGCTAACGTTTTCTAGCAGTTTAATGAATGTTGATATTCAAATAGTTTAATGGCTGTGTATAGGTAGATATTTGACGATAACTGAAAGTTGGAATGGCTCTAATGTTTGCTAGCAGTTATGCTAAGATTTTTAATTCTGCTAACCATGCTACTTAGCTAATGTTTTATAGCAGTGTTAGCAATGCTAACATGCTAACCATAGCTACTTAGCTAACTTAACTAACATTTTCTAACAGTTTTGATAAACATGTTAACTATGTTAGCAATGCTAATGTTAACCATGTGACTTAGCTAACCAAGCTTATCATTTTTAATAGTTATGTTAACTATGCTAACAATGTTAACATGCTAACTATGCTAACCATGTGACTTAGCTAACCTAGCTAATCATTTTTAGTTGTTATGCTAACTATGCTAACTAGCATGTTAAGAATGCTAACAATGCTAACCATGTGTTGATAGACAGCTAGTTTAATAGATAGATAGTTTAATGATAGTTTAAAAGTAGATCGTTTAAAAGTTGAATGTAAAAAGTTCAGTAGTTTAATGGGTTACATTGTTTAACAGTGGATTATTGTAGTGAGGACTTTTATTTTGAAACAGTTTTGGGCAGAGGAAACAGTTGAATAGGATGTGTAGTCTTAATTGACCCAGATTGTATGCTTAAAGCCTGAGGCTGCAGGTGGCCTGAACAATCGGCACAATCGGCAATGTTAAGTCTATGGGGATTTTTAAAACGTTTTTCTTTAATAGTTTAAAAAGTATAAAAGTTTCAAAGTTGAAAAGACATAGCAGCTTGGTCCGTTTGAAGACCTACGTTACTAAGTTTGAACAAAGTTTCTAAGTTAAACTGTTCAAGAGAAATTGCGTACGGAAAAAGTGGTAAGCGGAATAATAATAAGAAGTTGTTGTTGATGTTGTTGCCTTGGAAGAACAGTACAGTGCATTTTCATGCACTGTAAATAGCGGGCAGATCAGGCTGGGTTCACCCAGCCTAGTCCATAGGCACCCGATATTGTTTAATTTTCCGATTGAGATATCCACGCTCTGGCTATTCTAAATGCAAAAATGCATCAGGGAGTTATGACAAAACTGTAACTAACAAACTAGATCCTAATAGAAAGCTGTTAGCTTCCCTAAGCTACAGGTAGGCTTATAAGGTAGGCCTATTTACAACATAAATTGTCAATAGGCTATGCTGGCGACACAAATAAAATCTCCTTTGGAAACCAATGGCTTACGCCTTACAGTATCAAGCGGACTTAAACTGCCATATCGTGGCGAAAAGTTGTAATAAAATTCACGCAGCTCCATGAGTCAAGGAAAGCGCGAATGATGTAGCCACTTCTAAATGGGACCCACTACACAGTAGCTTAAGGTGTGTTGCTAAAGCAGCCATAATGAAATGAAGGTGTCATTGGATACTTCACACACACGTGCTTTTTAATTTCACAGACTACAACTACCAAGCTGGAATCAAAGCACATCGATTCCCCTCTCACACCCTGCACGCACTTAAAACAAAATAAACAGGCGTCTCAGTCTCACGCATGTATAGGCAAAACTGTATCAGACCGGTGTAACGTTGGTAAATCTTCCATTGCACAGATTTTTTTTTGTAGCACGTGCAACAAATGACAGTCGAAAGATACAATTACAGTGCTGCTATCAATTTGCTTGGTATAACCGCATTTATAGTTTTCTACAAATGCAATCAATCAAATTGGCCTCCATCACTCAACCAACGCTAACGGTAACATTACCTAGGTCCTTATTGATATTATAAGATTAACGTACCTGCAGTAAAAACCAAGCATGTCCAATAAACATCCTCAGATTTATTTCGGCTTCAAGAAGAAATGGAAATTACATTTCATGTGAACATCATCCTATCCTTATTAGACGTTCTCTGCGGTAAACTACACTCCTTGTATGAAGCGTCTGATTGTTTTTCCAACCCACTTTTAACTTCCAACAAAATTATGTCTCACTGCAACGACGCGCCATCTAGTGGACAAACGACTACTTATCGCCAATACTGGAAATGCAGCCATGATGATGATGATGAATATTTATTTTGGCTTTCTTTTAATCCTACTGAATTTGTGATTATGTAGCGGCCGTTCTAATACCGATAGTATGTGGGTGCCTGTGTGTGTGTGTGCATGTGTATATGTGTGCACCGCCATCTACAGGCCAATGAGTGTAGTCACTAAATGTACACATAACCTAATTTTTTTAGACCCCCCATGGATGAAATTCTACAAAACTTGGCATACCCCCAGAGAATGCCAGGTCAATCATACACATAAAATTTGGTGCAGTTCTTAACATCTGAACTGAAGATAGGGGTGATTAAAGCAGAATAATATTGCATTTTAATTTTTTACCAGGGGGGTGCAAATCACAAATGAGTGATTATGGGCCAGATTGATGTGGGCCCTTGAGACCAACATACCATAAAAGATTCTTCATCCTCAGTGCCACGGTTCAGGTAGTTATTTAGGAAAAACTGCTTTTTTTGCGGTTGGGGGCCCAGCACGGGGAGGGCCCCGGGGACAAAACAAAATTTTTCCGTAAAAAAAGTCTAGTGGGGCTACATACACACCAAATTTCATGTGCCCCGTGGTTGGTGTCCCGGTATCGTTGACCAAAAATTCAGGAAGTAGATGACAGGGGGAAAAAAAAAAAAAGAAAGAAAAAAAAATAAATAACTTTGACAATCCCTATATGACCGCTTCGCTAGCGGCGGTCATAATAAGTCTATGATCAGTAGAATAACTATGTATAAATGTAATTACAGTAGGCCTATGTACATTTGTAAATAAATAGAAAACTAGTGAGAGGGATCAATTAATTTTATTTAATCGTAAAAGTAAATTGCATTCAATTAAATTGCAATTAAAAATCTTTCCAGTAGGCTTTAATGTCACGCAAAAAGTACAACTAAAGCTGAGCTTGATCAACTAGAACGTCTAAAGAACCAGAACTTGAGTGTAGTTTTTTGCTGGGTCCCAGGCCATGTTGGTCTGAGGGGAAATGAGAAAGCGGACAGTGCTGCTAAGCAAGCCCTCAATGAAGAAGTCACAGAATGTCAAATCTCTGCCCCAGACCTTAAACCTATACTGAACTCTTACATCACAAATAAATCTGAATGGGATTAAAATGTACCAACAAGGAAGGAATGTGAATTTTAGCACGTTTTCATGATCCACTGGGTCGTTATGGGCCACACAAAATACAGTGTTGCTAAAATTACTCCTATTGTGGCTATTAGAGACATGCGTTCATGAGTATCCAGCTACATTCAATGAGTTAAGTAAAATACATTTACACACACACAAAAAACATCACTAATGTTGTGGACATTCCTTTATTCTGAGATACATCAATAGGCTCTCAAAACAATCCCAAACAGACATAAGGCCTTTATAGAGCAAATGCATATAGATTATTTGTCAAATAAACCAGTAAAACAGAATTAGGGGATGGAATATATAACATTCACACTCATAGCTCATATTTTTAAAATAAATCAGTGAAAAAGTATCCTGACAAACAAGCAGCATTTTAATGCCTTAGTCATATTTCATCATTTCAATTTTTTCTCTAGGTTACCTGATAGCCCAGTTTGAGAGGTGCAAGATGCGTGACATTATTTATTTTTGCAGCCAATCACTGCTGTTGTTTTATTTTATTGATTTGATTTTAGTCATAGAAGCTAAATTCGAAGGCAGGCCACAGGTAAAATCTAACAAACCGCATTCAACCCGCAAGCCAATAGTTGAATAGCCCTCTCCTAGAGCTTTAGAGGTATTGCCACTGCTCCAACACTGAAAGGCACTGTTAGAATGCTTGGATCAAGCCAGGTTCAGCATAGCGTATGCCATTGTCTGCTCACGTTGGTGACCGGACCAGGGCAAGCACACTTTCGCAGTTCCCGTCGGAAATGCAGTCTAGTTCATATTACTATTGTTTATTGTTTATAGGATCCCCTTTAGCTGTGGCATACGTCCCAGCTATTCTCCCTAGGGTCTGGCAGTACTAAGCATAGCCCCTCATTAAAAAAAACAAAATGATATAATGATATAAAAAACAAAATGATATAAAACAAAATGTTAGCCATATCAAGCATAAGTTCAATTATGTTATTGTCATCTTATTGTGAAAGGCTGAACACTGACAAGAGATTTGTCACAAATTATTGAGATTATAAAGGAGATTATAAGATCTCCTGTCAGTTTCATGTCACTGAAATGATATTTCATGACTTCAGGTTCCTCTAATTCATGAGCGTGATCTTTGTGACAACACACACTGCCAATGACTGGATGGCGAGCATCATTGTGCACGTGCCCATCACTATGCACGTGCTATCATCCCCTCTCACTAAAGGAAATGAGTCTCTCTGTGGGTGATGTCACATAATACTGTTAGTTCTCTTTCTCGTGCGCCAGCAGAAGACATTTAGTCATGAGCTGAATGTGCTTGGCTCACATGCAGTTGAAAGTGAGCGGAGAGAGAGAGACATACTGTAGGTACATAGACTTGTATATAGATGTGTGTGTGGGCGTATACGTAGTAGATAGAGAGGGAGAGTGGCTATTTGTGTCCACTGACAGAAACAGCCGTCTTTGCTCCTGCAACAGTAGATGGCAAGGTTTAGTCTGCATGGCACATTTCCGCAGCGTTTCCATGGGGAAGGCGACTGCTCAGTGATTTTGCTGCCTTTTCGCACAGAGCCCAGGAGATGGTGGCGCTGCCGAGATACGAGTCCTCACCGAGAGCCTTCTGTTTCTGAGAGGTAATTAGCAGACCGAGAGCTCCCAGGCTGGATTAAGTCGAACTCTTAGAATCAGAAAAGGCCTCTCTCTCTCTCCTTTTTTCCTCCTCTTTTTCCCCCACCTCCCCTTTTCATACCCATTCCCTGCCACAGCTTTTCTCCCAGCTGACGTATTCTCCCCTGCTTGTGTCTTATATAAATGTGCGCCCCCCCCCGTTAAGTCCCCTTCTGAAAATCTGTGGATTCGAACATAAAGGGCAACATGCATCTTGTGTGTACTCTGTTATGCATTCACTGCGTGTAGCCATGGGCGTGTCCGTGGCGGGGTGTCTCTCTCGCTGCGGCGACGACGCTCAAGATTAGTGCGCGCCATCGGAGATGGCGTCTCAAGTGCCTGGCGTCCATCACATCCAATGAGTTTCCCCTCAGCCTCCGCCACCCCTGCCTCTGATGGATGAGTCCAAAAACGACTTCCTCCTCCATTCTATGAAACAGAATGATAATTTCCCCTGTTTCTGCTGACATGTTTGAACATTGACCAATTACGCTGTTAGCCCTTATTTAGAAACTTCTGAAAGATATTATATAATTTAACACATCAGCCTGTGTAGTTGTGGCTGTGGGAGAATCATGTCCATTACTCTTGTCCTGCAATGGACTACATTTCCCATGTTGCCGTCAATTAGATACAGAAGAGCAGGTGAGACTCACAGCGGAAGTGGCACCATTTTCTTTTGACCTTTAAATGTATGAGTCATGCCTTTATTCACTCAGATCTCTGAGATCCACTTGTGCTACTGTAAGTCTCCTGTCTCATACTGAATGAAAAGTCCTACAAGGTCTTTTGTTGTTGCTTGCTGTTACTATCTAGAAACCATCTCTAGCCACGGTGTGGGTCTGGGAAAGCACAAGAGAGGTGCTGCTGCTTTTCAAGATCTTTGTCGATACATAATACAAGAGGAAACCAGACGTTTTAAGTTTCAGCGACTTGTCTGAGCAAAAGAAATACAGCAACAGTCCAACTGCTTATTTTGCAGTAAGTTTAACATTTAGCATTTCAATTCTGGACTCACTGGTCATGTTTGGGGATTGCTCCTACAGTATAGAACCCTTCCTTTTCCTTTTTCTGTTTTGTCATTCTTTACATAACATTGGTTGAAGTCTAAAGCGCTGTTTATGCAAATCACACAGCTCCACTCTCCTCCAAGTCATCTGTAGGCAGACAACATTAAGAGAGTGCATTTGCATTGGGGGGAAATGTTAAGGCTGCCGCCTTTTGATATTTGTTTTTTTTTTTTTTTTTTGTGAGGGGAAAGTACTGAAGCACATTAATGAAAGAGCTCTTGCCTGAGGAGAAGTGTTCATGAGGAACACAAGTGTCTGATAGCTACCGCATGCTATTCTGGAATATAGCCAGGCCACTGCTATAACACAAGCGTTTTACAAGGCACATTTGTCATGTAGTGGAGGCAAACACACACTAATTTTTTTTGAGTGTGGGTGACTGATCATAAAACAACAGGTCCAATGGACGCTACAGCTTTGACTGACTACATTTATAGTTATAGGGTTTTATGCGCAGTCAGTCAGTCAGTATAGACTTAGATGTGATACTATAAGGTTGTGCTATTTACACAACTGCCCTTATTATAGGGGTGTGTGAACGTATATCTATAGGGGTGTGTGTGTGTGCGTGTGTGTGTGTATGTGTGTGTTTGTAAGTGTGCATTATTATTTAGGTGAGTGTCATTTTAGCATAGCATCGTCAGAGTTTATTTTGGATGTTGTCACCACTTGGTTATTTTCATTCAGAAGTGGTGTATGCCGAGCACCAGAGAGTTTCCAGAGAGTTCATCTGTAGCCTGGTTTCCAGTGGTGCTGCTGTCGCCATCTCTCTCTCTCTCTCCCTCTCCCTCTCCCTCTTGCTCGTTTATTCCAGTTGCAGCGACTAATGTTGCAGTGTGCTGCTGTGCTTTGCTGCTGAACCACCCCCACTCCCGGCCCTTCCCCCTCACTTTACATATCAGATCTTCCACAGCGACTTGGAGAGATGAGGTTTAAAGAGAGACAATGAAAAGACTCTCTCTCTCTCTCTCTCTCTCTCTCTTCCTCTTTCTTTTACTCGATTTTTCTGTGCCTCTTGATCTTCCTCTCTCGCTCTTACTCTCCCTTCCTCTCTCTTTCTCTTTCTCTCCCTCTTCCTCTCTGTCTCTCCATCTCTCCCACGCTTGATGCAGGCTGAGTTGAATCATAGGAGCGAGTGGGTGGGAATGTGAAGACACACATTCTGACGTATCCCATGTGGACAGGAGGACGGGGGGATGCTGCCTCCGGCAAATTTCACTGACAGATTTTTTCTCTCTCTCTCTCCTTTTTTCTCTCCTTTTCTGCTCTTTCCCCCCTTCATTTTAATTTGGTTCTCTGATGTATAATGTATTTCTGGGCTGCTTGTGTGACATCATCACTTCAGCCTCTTTCTAATTGTCATGCGTTTTTCGATTTGAAGCCTGATATGTGACATTTGTCAGGTTGATGATTAGGCTGTGGAAAAGTCTGCCAAGAGGTCATGCTGTGTGACGGCAGCATGTTCCCTTTTCTCTGGCCTCTCATTATACCTATGCATTACAAATGTGCATACTGAGCTATGTAGAAGAGAGAGAGAGTTCTACTCCAGGTTCTTCTTTTTTTCTAAGGGCTGTTCAAATTGCATTCATATTTATATAATCCCACGGAAACTGGGTCACTGTAAAATAGTCAGGGAATGCCACTGCCGACAGATGTGGACTACACTTTGGGGTTTTGAATAACACCGTGCTAGACATTGATCTGAGTTTCTGAGGCATTCCTGTGCTCTCCTTTTTTTATTTAATCACCAATTAAATCTCCTGTCACTGAGCCCCGCACCCTGTCTGTGGCTGTCTGCGGTTCCTCCAGCCTAGCCAGCCTGGCCCCTAGTGGAGCTCCGGCGGGGGCGCGGTGGCAGTGCGGCTGCCCTCTCCCTGACACGCGCAGCATGCCGCACCGCACAGCACCGCACCGCACCGCACCGCACCGGCGGCCCCTGAAAAAAAACGAGGGAGGAACAAAGCAGGACGAGGCACTGCAGCAGCATGGCCTCCCCTCACTCCTTTCACTGCAGTGTGGTGCTGTCAGAGGAAGGGGGACATGACACACCACACACACACACACACACACACACACACACACAGAGAGAGAGAGAGGGGGTGGGTTAGTA
Organism: Alosa alosa; assembly: GCF_017589495.1. Classification (NCBI taxonomy): domain Eukaryota; kingdom Metazoa; phylum Chordata; class Actinopteri; order Clupeiformes; family Clupeidae; genus Alosa; species Alosa alosa. Next base: position 48,860,823 of record NC_063189.1, on the reverse strand, counting down.
TGACTGTCTGTAGTTTGGTCGTCACACACTGCACACAAATAGCATCACTTCCTCCCCCTCGCTGCCCTTTCAGATTCTTCCTCCCCCTGTGCCTGAGTAACGGCGAGCCCACTGAGACCTCCTCACTCCGGGTGCAGGAGGTACGTGGGCTTTTCCTGGGAAAGTGTGTTGTCAGACTCTGGCACTTATTCAGACAGCACTGTATTGATGTATGGCTACTATTTTTTGCCGTGTGAAGACCTAGTCTGATATAACCAGACCCAAAACACTTTTGTAAATAGGGTATGGCGTTGCTCTACTGGAGACTGGTTCCAGTTGTTGTATCTTCCAATCCAATCCAATAACGACCATGGAATTGATATACCTCCCCAGTTTCTGAATCAGTAATGTTTAAAGCTTATACATTGTTGGGGGCAGCCGTGGCCTACTGGTTAGCACTTCGGACCTGTAACTGGATGGTTGCCGGTTCGAACCCCGACCAGTAGGCACGGCTGAAGTGCCCTTGAGCAAGGCACCTAACCCCTCACTGCTCCCCGAGCACCGCTGTTGATGGAGGCAGCTCACTGCGCCGGGATTAGTGTGTGCTTCACCTCACTGTGTGTACACTGTGTGCTGTGTGTGTTTCACTAATTCACGGATTGGGATAAATGCAGAGACCAAATTTCCCTCACGGGATCAAAAGAGTATATATACTTATACTATACTTATACATTAGACTATCCCCAAAGTTCATTGGCAATAACTGGACTGACACTCAACCTACAGTGGGGAGGAAACTGTAACATTAGTGTTACAATAAATACTAATTGTTTAAGTACTACCTTATGCAGTAACCAGAGAATGAGGGGAATACAGGGAAGTATTAAGATAGATAAAAGTGGATGAAAATGAAGTGCATGGTAAGTGTGGGTTAGGCACGTTAGGTTTCTCAGAAGTGTTAGTAGGTAAGATACTCTCAGAAGTGTTGGGTCTTCAAGAGGTTCTGGAGAGGGACATCATGCTCTGGTAGTGATTAGTATCTCGTTCCACCGTTGGGGATCTACGAACGTGGATAGTCTGGATTGCTGTGTGTGTATGGGTGGCAGTACCAGACGATCTTCCTTTGACGACTCAGTCTGGCCCACTGTTTGTATCTCTGTGTAGCTCCAGACCAGCACTGTTGCCATTGCTATCCTTATATTTCAAAACAAATGACTCACTTCCACATCATTTCACTTAGCCACACTGTCTTGTCTCTGATTGGCGTGAGCCCCAAACAGTGGCTAATGGTTTGGTCTTGCAAAGAGCAATTCCAGATTATAATCCCAGTCGAAACTGAGCGAGGAGCAATAGACAGGTGGCCTGCAAAGACCCTTTTATGAGGCATCTCTAGGATTAGGAAATGCATCAGGGAGATTTCCCCCCAGAAGTCCCCAGTGATTTGTCTTTGGGCTTTATGACATCATTTGAATTCACTAGAATCATTCTATTGATGGAAAACCATTTTGACGCTTCTTATTTAGCTGAAAATTAATTTAATATAAGAGTTAATTTGCTTGACATTCTGATGGAAAGGGGGCTTGTGTTAGAATTTGCAGAAGCCCTTTTCTAGATGGTAACTGCCCTGGGGTTTGACAGTATATGAGACTTGCCTGCTTATCCAATAGCAAACATGCATGATTTTATGTCCAGGCTTGTTCGTGTGTCATCTGTTGTACAGCTGTACTATTTGTGTTTGTGTGTGTGTGTGTGTGTGTGTGTGTGTGTGTGTGTGTGTGTGTGTGTGTGAGAGAGAGCTGTACTATTTGTGTTTTGTGTGTGTGTGTGTGTGTGTGTGTGTGTGTGTGTGTGTGTGTGTCTGTGTGAGAGAGAGAGAGAGTGTGTGTTTCTAAGTTTGCTTGCATGTTTGTTAACCTGTATTAAGATCAGAACCCCACACACAGCTTGAACCGATTGATTCGATGTAGGTAGTGGATTGGCTGCTATGGTGACACTTCAGTTGTCTGTTGATTGGAGGAATGGGCCTTCCAGCACGTCCAAACACTTCCCCACCAGACCTGATTCCACCCTTCCACCCTTCTGAGATAGGCCAGTAACCAAGGCCAACTACAGTAATACTGGAGCTAGATGACGCCCACATACCTTTCATCAAAGCATCCTGCTGTGAGGGCACTAGGGGTCTGTGGGATGACCACAACAGACAGTTTGTAGACTGTATGGGAATGTGACAAACAGTAGGTGCATTGGTAGTTTATTGGGAGAAACCAGACTCATCGCCCAAACACGTACACACACACACACACACACACACTATAAATGTACCCTGATTGATCATACCCATAGGGTTCTGGTTTCTTGGTTCCATCTGAAGGCCCTGAGGCTGGTAGCCATTGGTGAGACCAGTAAAATATAATCAATGTAGTCAGACCCAAAGTGGTATCATGTCAGTTTATATTGACACTATAAATCTTTGCATCAGCAGCAGTTGATGTTTATTACTTGCCATACCAATCTCTATCAGCCAACAACTGTGAGTCTGCTGTTAAAAAAAGGGAAAGAAAGAAAGAAATTAGCCACAAAGTTAATCATCGTTATCTTAAGCATTTACTGTTCATAGTGCTTCTCAAGCTGAGTTTGCCCTTTTTTAATGAGCCCAACATTACCCTCCTGATCAAATATTCAGCACTGGCCTCCTTTCCTGTGGGGTTGGCCTTACTATTCACTGACTCAGCAGCACGCTCATCCCGAGGCAGAGGGAGCAGCCAGCCTGCCAGCCAGCCATAGGTTTATCAGGGAAGAACCTCAAAGATGGCAAAATCAATGCTGAATCCAGATAAGCGGCCTGACATGCAAAAGCACACAACTGAAGGCCAAGCCATGTGAATTAACACGCTAGCAAAGCTTACTGTAGCAGGGTGACTTTAAATAGAGTGATGTCATGGCTTTATTTTTTACTTCAGAGTCCAAAATATTTGTTGCAACCTAATGCTGGGTGAAGGTTCTGAGCACATTCCATTTTTTGATAGCAGGTAAATAATATATTTACAAACTGTGAAGCAATATTTTACTAGAATGTAAGGCCTAGATTAACTTTGCTTAACCAACAGTCCTACTGTACAGGCTAAACCATATAGGTCAGATCTGTAGGCTTATCTACATTTAGTAAGATTTGAAATAGAATTCTGTTTATTTTCTCAATCTATATTGTCCCTGGAGGTAATCTACACTGCTCAAAAAAAGGGAACACTTCAATCACACTTTGGGATCAGTACTCTGACATTGTTTGATGGCGATTATTTGATTTTGCAAGAACTGTCTGTCAGACGTTCTGTGAATGTAGTTTGAGAAAGGCGAAAAGGGTGGAAGGTTTTTAAAAAAAATGTGTTTTACCAATTATGAAAAACTGTAAGTGTTTACTTATTTTTTTTGAGCAGTGTATTTGTAAAGGCATCTAAGGTTTGTGTAATCTGTGGCTGTGTGTGTATGTATTCTTGTGCTTAACTGATGCACGTGAAATTGTGTTTCAGTATGTTTCATATGCTGTAAACCACAAACAACAAGTACGCGAGCAGAGCTGGCAAGTATGGTCTGAAGATGGCCGTATCGTAAGGAGACACACGCAAGCTGTTCCCAAAATGGAACATAAATGTTTTCTAGCAAGGTTGCTACTATTTTGGTAAAAGCCATCTGTTTCTATGGTAGCGACCCAGTAGCACCACCTGCCCCCACCCCATCTCCTTGCCCATCAGAGTCCCTTATTTTCTGAGGCATAATCTATTAGCTCCATGCTGGGCACGCTCTGTGTCCAGCTCATGTCCATGCCTCTCTGTTCCGCTCTCTTTAGCTGGTGCGTACGGGCCCGGCTGCTGTCAGCTTCCTGTGTGAAGTGACTGTCGTCTGGGCTTGTGCAGCAGATTCATGCCTTCACTCAGTGGAGCCGAGAGTGCTTCAGCTGTGTGTGTGTGGGTGGGGTGTGTGTGTGTGTGGGGGGGTTGGGTTGCAGCTTGAGGTCACCATCATGCCACACTCGGTGCTATTTTAAATGCAGAGAAAGCATCTTCCAAAACGCTTCCACACAACGATGTGGAAGGCCCCCGCGTCATCCGGCCTTTCGCAAATTGACAGTGTGCAGCCAGCCAAGCAAAACAGCAAGGCTTATCATTTTTACTGCACTAGGCTGACCACATTGTGGACTTCTGGACAGTGGGACGTTGGACATTTGGGGTGAAGGAATTGAATGTGGATTTATCAGAGCTCTAATCCAGTGTTATTTGATAGAGTACTGAGCATCATGGGAGATCGATGTTAAAGGTCTTGGGAAAATGTACATGCTTCTTTGCCCATGTGAATTGCTACCATAGTTGTACTGGTATGTTACCATCACAATTATATAACCAGTGGTTATCACTGAAAAGATTCATTGACGAGGTGTTGTAAAGACCAGATTTATTTATTTGTGAAAGATAAAGCATAATTACTACGCTACTCTAATAAAAGATTAAAGTTTGAATCATCATAGGTGACATTTTTCCCTGGAGACAAGGGTCTTGGCAAACTTGTCAAAGATACTATTAAGATATTTAGATATTACCAGTGGTGTAGTGGGGATTTTTAAAGTGGGGGGACGCTATTTTAATGACGTCATTGCAAAAACTGTCACACTCGCACTTCCACATACATCGGTGCGTAAGGCCAAGGCCAAATTGTTACCAGCTTTCGTGAACATGAAACCGAATTTTAAAGAAAAACAATTAAATGACATGGATTAGCTTCAAAATGTAGCCTAATGTCTTCACCCAAACTACACTTTTCCACTCAAGTCTATGAATATGGTCTGTAGCTTTTCATTTTGTTGTATCATACAATAAACAGACAAATCATAATGTAGTAGCCTATGTAATCTATCATAGTCTAATCTCCTTGACGCATAACACGCCGTGGCATACATGGGTGGATTATGAACTTTCAGGCCCCTGGGCCCAGATGTATTAAGGGCCCCCCACTCATATTCGTATATGTGGGAGGGGGGGTTTGGGGGTCCTCCCCCAGAATTTTTTTTATTTGTTTGATGTGATTAACTGTATTCTGGTGCATTTTGGGAATGGCCAAAAATTCAATCAGATTCATAGCCTACATCCTGATTTGTTGATATTGAGGCAATGATTCCATGCAAAGGCTTGGGCTTCAGGGCCCCCTGACCCCTTGGGCCCCTGGGCCTGGGCCCGGTAGGCCCGTGCAGTAATCCATCCCTGGTGGCATAGCTTCATTCATTACCACACGTAAACGATGGCAATAACAATTAGGGGTTTGCACCGATGTCAAGTTCTGGCCGGTAACTATGGTAACCCAGCACGCGCGGCCATATTGGCGATACTCAGTGAATGAAGTACAATGGAGTATTATGCACTTTGGATATCTTGTATTGTAGCGTGCCTAAACAACAGAAAAGCTCATCAAAATGCGTCTAAGATGCAAAGGCATATAGGGCAGGACTTGGACAAGAAAGGCGCGATATTTCGAGAAATTACGGATTATTGGCAGCGCAGATCCATATGAGTTGGGTGAGGGAGACGAAGTACCAAGTTCAACCACAAGCGCCCCCCTTCCTCTGATGACTTCTGGCATTATTGTCCCTTCTCCCTGGTTTTGGAAGTCGATACCTACACCAGATGTTTTTCTCAGTCTGACATATTGGTACAACCTAAAACACGGCAATAATTAACCATTTTCCTTGACGATGTTAGGGATTTACTTCAGTGCCTAGTGCTTTCTAATGAGGCGAGTATCTCCAATATGGCGATGTCCAGATCTGATGACACGCCGTGCAAACCCCTAATAGCACAAGCAGGATTTACACGCATATTCAACACGCTGTGTGGGCACTGGAACTCAGTTTGAGGGGGCGTCATATGAATGTCATTGCAAATGATTAAAATGCAGAGGTGCACATAAAACAAAACAAAAAAAATAACAGAAAGAACACTGGGCAGGCAAGTGCCAGTCATTTGAAAAGTTTTTGTTTGGATGAAAGTAGCTGCACCAATCGTAAGTTTTTCCTAAAGTTGTTCAGGTTCATCGTTGGGTCATTATGGTTAAATAGCCTTATCACTTATATTGGAGCTCCCTCGATAAAAATCACTCATATTACTCACACATGCTTATCGTGTCATTTTGACCACTGGATTAGCCTACCTGCTTTCTGCAAAACACAAACGAAGGGCCATGAAGATGCTTGCTAGATTCGGATACAGGCAGTTGCATAATCTATGGTTTTCTAGCCACTTTCTAGCTACTTTCGGGTAACGTGGAACGACGAGCTGTGTAGTTTTTAATGTCTTTACGCATGGTGGAGTGCTACATCATGACGGTCATTCTTGTAACGAATTTTAGGACAAAGAGGCCTAATTGGAGACGTTTGCGTGATGCGTTGTTACCAACACTTGTTATATTAATAAATGCTTAATAAAATGCTCCAAGAAGTGGGGGGACGGTGTTCCCCCGCGTCCAACGCCCACTACACCCCTGCTTAGAACCATAAGCATAAACATAAGAATACGAATACTAATCATGAATTGTAGGTCATGTTATGTATTATAACGCCCACTACACCCCTGGATATTACACCCTTAATAGATGTATTGACACAATTCTTTGTCATTGATCCATGGTGCTTGAAGCACTTTGGAAGTGTTCTGTGTTCTGTGATTGCAGATAAAATAGGGCCACAGAATCCAGCCTGACTGTATGCATGGATACCAAATCACCATGCCTCAGATGGCATGGTAGAAAATTCAGAAAGCAATAACATTTGACTGTGTTTTTGACCACGACAGCCTATCTGACTGGAGCACAAGCCAAATTCCCCCAGGGAAGGATGCACATGAAAATCAGATCAAACTGACAGCCAAAGCCTCTTACCGCTTCTTTGCTGCCTGCAACATACACACACTCACACTCACACGCACACACGCACTCTCTCTCTCTCTCTCTCTCTCTCTCTCTCTCTCTCTCTCTCTCACTCACTCACACACACACACACACACACACACAAACAAACCCACACACACACACACACACACACACACACACACACACACACACACACACACACAAACAAACCCACACACATACACATTGAGAGAGAAAGAGAAAGGGAGAGAACAAGAGTGAGAAGGCATCTATTCAAAGTTGGTTTATTTCAGGGTTTTCAGGCAGCCCGAAAACAAAGACACTTTTGAGTCTCTGAAATGCACAATATGCATGGATTGGATTCCAGGATGCAGAAAAGACAGGAAATGATATCTCTCTCTCTAAGCAATTATGTAAGGCCTGTTTGAAGAACACAGTGTTTCAGGGTATAATTTTGCTGCCCATTTTAGATACCACTGCTTTGCAGATATTCTCTGATCTTAATTAAGTGACCATCAGGAAATTGCGAGAATTGGTTGGTGTATGTTATGATTTATTTATTCATTTGGTTAGCGCTTTTCGCCCAAGCATCGTACAGACATCAATGATTACAGGGCCAGTATCCCTGGAGCAGCTTGGGGTTAAGTGCTTTGCTTTAGGGGACAACGGTGGCAGCCACAAATCGACCCCACAACTTTTCTGACTACTGCATGTTAGCCCAGCTCCTTAGCAACCAGAGCCCACTTTATCACACCCAACTGTATTGTAGTACTATATTGCATTGTAATGAAACGTAACTTTTTTATATTCAAAATCATTACATTTAATTTAAGTAATTTAAGACAGTTTGGGGGATTTACATCCAAAATATAATTGTAGGTGTAAGCAACCTTCTGTATAGATCATAGCCATAGCATATGAGCTAGTATAGATCATCTCCAATATTGTGCCCTGTATTATAACAGGGTACTCCATGGAAGACTGGCAGTATGTCAATTAAAAAGGAGTGTTTATTCAAATCTTGCTTGACTAGTGCTGATTATTGGACTCATTTATTTTTTCCCCCGGGGTTAATTGATCGTGCTCGGCTGCTTGTAATGGCTAAAACGGGTAATTGAGTGATCCTCAAACCAATCACTATTCCTCTGACCCCCCCCACATACACACACACACACACCCCTCTGCAGTACCCCATCAATCTATCCAACCAGCTATGTGTTGCAGTTACATGGCAATCAGTGCAGCGTGCGTGCGCTATCCGTTATATCCATGCTGTTATATCCAGCAGCCTTGCACCTAAGCTCCCGCCTGTCAGGACTCCGTGTCTGTACTGCAGATGAATTACAGACAGATGGTCCCAGCGCTCACTCTCAGCGCAGGCAGCAGGATGAAGATATAGTGGTCGAGGCCATAGACATTTCTGAGGCTGTCAGGAACATAAGTGTGTGTGTGTGTGTGTGTGTGTGTGTGTGTGTGTGGGCACGTGCACACAAGGAGGGCTGCAGGTAGAGAGGTGTTGGATGAGATAAAGCGACTCATTATGGTCAGCAAGGTCAATGGACTCCCCAGGGCCTCACATCAGTCAGGACAAGAAGAAAACCTGGGATAGATAGACACCAGAATGTGCCAACTAAGACAGTATGTGTCAGTTGTTGGTCATTTTTTTAAATAATTATCTGCCAAGATTTTCATCATAGTGCTGTAGATTATTATATTCTCATGCATTTTTTTTTTTTTTTTTTTTTTGGGGGGGGGGGGGTTACTCTTTTTCATCATAAATCAATAAATTGACATGCAAACCTGCATGTTGCAGAACTCATTTCAGATAATCACTACAGTTGTTGTGCTATGCCATGTCAGGCTATTTCCCAGGCACCTTCATGAATTATTGCTTCAGTTTGGCCATTTTGTTGAGAAATTGTGGTGTTTAGGTCATGTGAAATTGAAAATCCGCTGCATGAATATTAACCATATTCTAGTATTGTTCAGCCTTTCTTTCAAAGCTCTCCCAGATGCTCTTAGTTGTGTTGGATGTGATGCTCACTCTGTTTCCTGTGAACTGTGAACTGAAACATAATTTAAGTGCTGCAGCTCTGTAGTGTGTGATTGCTATCAGAAATATTGTAACAAACAGCCAGAAACAGTGGAGACTGCGATCAAACTGAAGAGCATTGGAACCCTGGAAATATGGCATTATAGTCAAAGTGGTTTTGTAGAAAAACTGTGTTTTGCACAGAAGTGTTACTGTAAATCTAAAGAGCCAGATTCCAAGTGCTCAGCCTAGTTCAAATGAACAAAATAGCTGCTGCACGTATAAAAGCAGGAAGCACAGCCGTGTAGGCAGCAATGTTGATGTCTGATCAAAGTGATTATGCTGCAAAGTGATTTCCCTGACAGATCAGGGAGATAATACTGTATATAAAAATAGAGAGAACTTTTGTTGAGAGCTGCAGGAATCTCACTCCTATTCTCTCAGGCTTTTGATGTGTCCTGAGGGGTCTATCTGAGTCTGTCACTGCTTCTTAATCAAGTAGCTCTCTGCAAACCACTGAAGGTTCCATGTCTTACATTATACTTGTTTATTTTATAGTGTAAAATGTATTCAGTAGTTATTTTTGTATGATGTTCATACCTGTTTTGTTCATAAAACCCTCTGAAATGTATTTGTCTGTGGATATTTTAGACTTTATCAATATCGGTTTAAGTCTATTTGCCTTTAAGACTTATGTGTTTACATCATCAGCAACCTGGGGTTGTCATGATATTTTTGGTGATAGAAATAAAAATAGCATTATTCACCCAGTTTTCTCAGCTGCATGTTACATCAGCTTACAGTCTTGAGAGCCGTGCAAATACAAAAAAGTAAAAACTAGTCCTGACCATCATCAGCAATGAACTCGTCTATCTTATCTAGAGTTTGAACTCCACATCTTTCTCATTCTACATATGAATCAGAATCCTGATTTTATGCTCTTTGTCCCATCAGCACATGATGCACATGCATGCTTCCCATAACTAGATAGTACACAGACACTGTAGGTGAATCTTTAAATAAATTGAAGAGAGACTTTCACAGTTAGAGCAGGTGAACCACATGAAATCTGTATCAGTTGCTTCACTTGATTATAAGACACTTGGTTAATGTAATTAACATGATTATAAGACACTCGGTTAATGCTTTGGTTATTTTGTTTAACAATGATGGTTATTTTGTTTAACAATTAACAGAATAATATGAGGTGAAATATGAGGCATATATTTTAACACCCCACCTATTTTGTCATTCAAATGCTGAAGAGAATGCTGAATCCATTATATTGGTAGAGAATTTAAATAACACGATGAATCTGGGTCTGCCACAGCAAATTGGCCAAATGTGCTCAGACTCCGAGATCTGGGAGCACAACTTGTTTTTTTATGCTGCCGTGCTGTACTCCATTGTGATGGCCAGTGGAAAAATGGTTGAGAAGTTGTAAAATGGTGGAGAAATGCAATCAAAGGTTTAATAGTAGCCACTGATCTATAGCAGAAGGGACTGCTACACTGTCCCTTATTAGACAAGTGTAGAACTAGGCTATAAAATGGAAGTAACTAGGTTATGTTTTCCCCCCCTGGTGCGCCACTCCCTGTCATGGTGGCTATCTGTAGAACAATCTAGAAGATAATGCCAATTGTTTAGCATACACAGCCTAACAATTTGGGGCTCCTGGCTTTGCTTTGAGCGATTGTACGAGCACATCTGTGACAGTGCAGGCATTTTTGATGAATACCGTTTACCTAATAATCTCTGATGTTATTTATAACCACATTGAAGTCTGTTGCTAATCAAGATTGTATTGTTCATGAAACCTTACTGATAATAGATAACTAGTCATCTTCCTTACATGACAGTGTTAAAGCCCACTAAGCAGGGTCTCTACGGAGTTGCTATATATTGCTTAAGAGTCCACTAAAGTAATAAGATGTTCTTTTTCTCCATAGGCTCCATAGACTATATCAACTGGGAAGAGAACAGCGTGTTGGTTCAGTTGTGGAACAAAAACCTAGTTTGCAATTGGCCTTTATAGGTCTCCCTTCAGTTCTAAAGCTGGGCCCTAGGCCTAGCCCTCTCTCTCTCTCTCTCTCTCTCTCTCTCTCTCTCTCTCTCTCTCTCTCTCTCTCTCTCTCTCTCTCTCTCTCTCTCTCTCTCTCCCTTGTTTCATCTGTACTGCTCTGCCTACAGTATGAAGTGACCCTTTTTCCCTCAGAGACCAATTACTCACTCAGCATAACAGCTCTCATTAATAGTTATAAAACAGACAGATGGATATTTTCATGCAAGACTGTGGTAATTAAACATACAGTATAGTTATTCTCTTCAAGGAGTACACCAATTGAAACCGCTCACCCAGCCATTTTGGTTGGTGTCATGCTTTCAGACTCAAGTCAGTTTACTGGAATAACTGCTGTATGGGTATCTTCTGGGACTTCTTATAATATTACTAATATGGGGATCTCCTAGGACTTCTTATTACCAATACAGAAATGTGTCGGATTGGACAAAAATGTGGAAAACATTAGTGGTTATGTTTTCATCAGTTGTTATGATGAATCTGGAAAATGTGTTGGTAGGGTGTTACAAAGTTTGCACATCTGAAGTATTTCCTCTCTATAAGCAATATGTATATTATATGATGAAAATGTGGCTTATATTTATCTGCCATTTCCATTAAAATGATGATAATTCTGTGCTTTCTTTTCAATTCAATGAGCTTTATTGGCATGACTGTAAGTGTTACAATGTTGCCAAAGCAGTAGTTTCATCAAAAAATTAGCAATTGATAGTAATAATAATAACAATTGACATGGACTATGGAGAATAATAAAAATAATAGAACATTAGAACACACACACACACACACTAGCACACAATGGAGAAAAGACTAAAAAAAGAAGGAAAGAAAGGAAAGATAAATATACATATTTGCTTGCCTAGTGGCTGTCTCGTGCTTTATGGCATTCATGTGACATATCGTGCCGCTAGTGGTAATAAGGTTGGGTACTCTTCTAATAAGTATTTGAATGTCATTCTGGAAATTTCAAAAATTTGGGATTCTTTTTTCAAATTTTGTGAAATATATTGATCTGATGTTTTCAAATTTTTTACAATGTAAAAGAAAATGTTTTTCATTTTCGATTTATTGTGTGCAGCATGTGCATACCCTCTCCTCTTGTGGTTGCCATGTTTGTTTGTGGCGTCCTCTCTCTGTGTGTGGTCACTGAGTCTGTAGTGACTGATTTTCGGATCTGGGGGTCTTTTATGATGCATAAGTATTTTTATCTATATTATTATTAAAATTTTATTATTATTATTATTTTATTAAAAATTATTATTTTTATAATCTCTTTCTAGTGATTGATACACTTCCATTTTACTTTTCTTTTTGTTGTGTCATGATTTTCTTGGGGTGTATTGCATTGGTGTTAGAATTTAAATTCAAGACTGATATATCAATATCACAGTGTTCTGGCTACGGTTACGTTTTGTGAAATTGATGTGTTGACAGGGTGTATTTTTTTTAAGTATATTTTTTTGGGCTTTTATGCCTTTTTTAAATGTGACAGGATAGTTTTGAATGACAGGAAGCGAGTGGGAGAGAGAGAGTCTGGGTGGGATCCGGAAAGGACCACGGGGCGGGAATCGAACCTGGGTCGCCAGCGTACGGTGCAGGTGCCCCAGCCAGTTGTGCCACAGGCGTGGCAGATAGATAGATAGATAGATAGATAGATAGATAGATAGATAGATAGATAGATAGATAGATAGATAGATAGATAGATAGATAGATAGATAGATAGATAGATAGATAGATAGATAGATAGATAGATAGATAGATAGATAGATAGATAGATAGATAGATAGATAGATAGATACTTACTTACTTACTTACTTACTTACTTAACATACTTACTTTACATACTTACTTTACATACTTACTTACTTACTTTACATACTTACTTACTTACTTACTTTACATACTTACTTACTTACTTTATTGATCCCCAGGGGAAATTCAAGGTCTCAGCAGCATACAGACAACGCAAACACATTCTTTAACAGCAGAAAGAGTAATTAAAGTATATAATATAAAAACACAACTAAGCAATAAGGACAGTAGAAGATAAAGAATATACTAAAATACAAATTATACTAACTAACACTTAAATACAATATATACTAAAATACAAATTATACTAACTAACACTTAATCTAAATCAATTCTAAAAACAGTATCCACATAGTGGTAATTAATCAATCAGAGGCGCTTGCAATGACTGAGGCAGGGACTGAGCCTGTGATTCTCTGCATAGTAAGGAATGGTAAGGTGCTCTAAGGTGTTCTGTGTGAATGAGTGTCATGGTGGTAGTGCAATGGTGATAGTGGTCATGGTGATAGTGCAAATGAGTAAGTCCAACAGTGCAACAATGCAGAAATAAAGTAAAGTAAATTATATATATCTATATATTTAACTATTTAAGAAAATGTATAAGTGTGGCCACAGTTCGGCTGTGGCATGGAGGGGGGGGGGGGGGGGGTTATGCATATATGCTAATGTGCTAATATAGCACGCAAACAGTGAGGCATAAAGACAGTGGTAAAAGTGGCTAGTGGACAGACAGTATCCAGACATGGAGGGGGTGAAGAGGCAGACAGACTATGCAGAGAAGTCTATCTCTCCTCTTCCCTTAAGTGAGGCATTGAACAGTTCAATGCCCCTAGGGACAAATTACTTTCTCAGTCTGTCAGTTGTGCAAGGCAGTGAGCGAAGTCTCCAGCTGATCAGGCTCTTCTGCTTAACAATAGTGCTGTGGAGTGGGTGATATTCATTGTCCAAGATGTTGTTCAGTTTGTTCAGGGTCCTTTTGTCAGATAGTGAAGTGATGCACTCCAGTTCAGCTCCCACTACAGAGCCAGCTTTCCTTACCAGCCTGTCAATTCGCCCCGCATCCTTCTTCCTTGTGCTTCCTCCCCAACATACTACTGCATAGAAGAGGATGCTGGCAACAACAGACTGGTAGAACATCCTGAGGAGCTTACTGCACACATTGAAGGACCGCAGCCTCCTCAGGAAGTACAGCCTGCTCTGCCCTTTCTTGTAGAGTGCATCAGTGTTGGCTGACCAGTCCAGTTTATTGTCCAGGTGGAACCAGATACTTGTAGGTGCTAGCCACCTCCACATTGACCCCATCAATGTGGACTGGTAGCAGAGTGGGCTTAGACCTGTGGAAATCCACCACCATCTCCTTGGTCTTTGAAGTGTTAAGTTGAAGATTATTGAGTTTGCACCATTGCACAAAGTCCTCCACCAGGCTCCTGTACTCCTCCTCCTGCCCGTTCCTGATACACCCCACAATTGCAGTATCATCAGAAAACTTCTGCATGTGGCATGGTGTTGTAGCAGAAGTCAGATGTGTACAGGGTGAACAGGACTGGAAAGAGCACAGTTCCCTGTGGCGCTCCGGTGTTGCAGATCACAGTGTCAGAGAGACAGTTCTTCAGTCTGCCTTTAACTGTGGTCGCCGGGTCAGGTAATCTGTAATCCAGGTTACCAGGTGAGCCCATCTGCAAGAGCTTGTCTCCCAATCTGAGGGGCTGGATGGTGTTAAAAGCACTTGAGAAATCAAAGAACATGATTCTCACAGCACTTTTCCCCTTGTTTAGGTGGGAATGTGTCCTGTGTAGAAGATAAGTGATGGCATCGTCCACGCCCACTTTCTCCTGGTATGCAAACTGTAACGGGTCTAGTGCATGGCGTACCTGGGGTCTGAGCATACCTAAGACCAGTCGCTCCATTGTTTTCATCACATGTGATGTAAGAGTTGACAGGTCTGTAGTCATTAAGCTCACTAGGGTGTGGCTTCTTAGGGACAGGGGTGAGACATGATGTCTTCCACAGTGTTGGAACTTGTCCAAGGCGTAGGCTCAAATTGAAGATGTGCTTCAGTGGCTCCCCCAGTTCAGCAGCACGGGCCTTGAGTAGCCTTGGACACAGTCTGTCAGGCCCCGTTGCTTTATTGTTGTGCAATTTCTTTAGTTGGACTGTCACTTGATCCTTTGTAATGGTGAGGGGTGTAAGGGGAGGGGAGGGGGAGGGGTGCATCTGGGATCTGTGTGTCTGATGGCTGTTGACTGAGGTCGTTGTCACCTCATTGTTCGTGATCACCATGTGGGGGAGGGGGGCAAAATCCAGTGATGGTGGGGGTACGATAGCCTGTGATGATGGAGGTGAGTGTTGTGCTGGTATTGAGGGGGTGTGAGGGTGGGGGCTGGGGGATGGTGGACAGACCACCGCCATTGGAGCTGGAGCAGGGCAGTCAAACCTGTTATAGAAGTGGTTCAGCTGGTTCGCCCTGTCCAGGTCCCCCTCCACAGAGCTGCTGTTCTTCTTCAGGCCAGTGATAACCTTCATGCAGTCCCATGTCTCCTTCAAGTTGTTTTCCTGCACGCGCCTCAGCTCTGCCAACAGGGTGTAGTTTTAAAATGAAATGTCCATTTGAGGATGAAAAATTAGGTAGAAAGACACGTATGTGGATAATGTCAAGCACTTATCCTGATTGTGGAACTACCCAAGATGTGACTGAAAATGATCAGTCACATCTATTCTGTATGTCTTTTGTGGATTAAATGAAACTCGACAATATCTAGCTATCTTACTATATGATGTGCAGATTTTATATGGCCCCTTTCAAGAGAGTTCCATTATCAGCATCATAGTTGGCCCCACAAGACTTCCTTTTTAACATTCCATATGTTATCTTAATGCAAAGGAAGTAGATTGGGACCCAACTAGAACGTTCAAGCATTGTTTTTGTTTTTATTGTTGAAAGGGTCTATACTTGACGCACAGACCTGTTTGTTCATTAATTCCGGAATTAAGGCAGAAAACAGACCACCGAAGAACAGTCAAATCAAGACCTCTTGCAGATCAGTGCAATGACTTATTTCCTTATAGCAAAAAATTAATCTCCCAAAGACAAGCCTTGTTAGTCAGACTGACATGAAATGATTCTTTTGATGAGCTCACTAGTGTGGCCATCTCATGCCTATGATCAGCTTTTATTATGAGTATGCCCAGTGTTTCCCATTCAGCAAACGGTATGCTATACCTTTAACCTGCAAGCAGCAAGCCCAGCCACACATGGGCCTGTAAAGAGATCCCCACACGCCACACCCCACAGGAGTCCATTGTGTCAGCGACTGCAGGCTTGTTAGCGGCGCTGGCGCTAGCAGAGCTGTCAGCTTACTGTATGCTAAGCCACCCCTGAGAGGCCCAACTGGCAGCGCGGGCTGACAAAGTCCTGCACTTCCCCTCCTGTAAATGAACATTGCAGTCACCCGCCCCCCCCCATTCCACACACACACACTCTCTCACACATACACCCTTCCTCTGTGCCAGGATATTACACACGCTGATGTGCATTCTACTCTTTTGTACCGTACTCTTGGCATGGCTTCTCACAACGCTGCAGCCCTGCTACTTGTATTGAGGCTGGTTAGATCAGTGGAGCAGTGTTCAAATTTGCATCCCTAACCTTGTAAGCCACCTTTGACTGTGTGAGACAAAAAGAAGTCCATCCCCTAAGGAAGCAGCGAGTGTGAATGTGTGGAAGGGTTGATTTTGAAATGAGATCCCCTTTCCCTGCTCCTCCTCCTTCTCTTCCTCTCCCCTTTGCTTTTCCTCTAGCTCTCTCTATTTGAGCGAGTGTGTTTATGTGTGTGTGTTTGTGTGTGTGTGTGCGAGTGTGTGCGTTTGTGTGTGTCTAAGAAAGGAAGATCAGAGCGGTGGCAATCTGAACAGACGAAGCCCCCTGTACCATTAGCGTGTCACAGCACCCAATAATAACCTCGATAATAACAGGGTCTGCTGCCTCTCTCTCACTCTCTCACTCTCTCTCTGCATCTCCCTCTTTTTCTCTTCCTCTCTCTCTGTCTCTGTCTCTATCTCTCTCACCTTCTCCATGTTGCTTTCTATCTCTCTCTCTCTCACTCCCTTGCATGCTCTTTGCCGTTTCCTGTTGAGATCTCTTCCTGTGTAGTGAGAGTGCTCTTTATCAACGTCACCAAATTAGCATAGCTGAAAGTGCTCTTGCTGTCTGCAATTAGTTTGATTGGGCTATGCAGCGAGATGAATGAAACGGATGTGTGTGTGTGTGTTTGTGTGTGTGGGTGTGTGAAGCTGTTGTTTCTTGGGAGGAGAGGACAAAGCGTGCAAATGCGGGCGTGTGAAATGAAATCAAGCCGCCGCGGAGGCCAGGAGACAGCGAGGAAAAGCCTCTGGGATGAAGTCCTCCACAGAGTATATGCCTTTCAGGACATGGCCGCTGGAGAAGGCCCTGCTTAGGGGGCTGGCATGCTTAGATGAGATCATCCTCGCCGTGCCGTGCCGTGCCGTGCCGTGCCGTGCCGTGCCGTGCAGTGCAGTGTAGTGCACTGCTGCTGATGCTGTTTGGATTACAGTGAAAACAGAAGTGGTGGCTCAGACTAGTCACAATAGGATGGGAGATTACTGGTTCATCTCTGGAAAGCACGAGAGGCTGGCTGATATTGTTACTAACTGGTACATTTGGCCCATAACTGTAAAAAAAAATGGCCAGACCCCTCTCATTCATTTTGCTCAGAGTATGGTGCAGTTATTTGCAATTTACATAGACATTTCAAGCAAGTAGATTTCGGACAAAACAAACAATTTTAGGATTTATTGACTTTATTTATTTGTTTTATTTATTCATATTTATTTATAATTTGTGTCATCTTTGTCATGTCTGGTTGGGACCGGGTGCTTTCATTGTAAATGAGCTGAGTGACTTGCAGTAGTCTGTAAAGTTGTACATTAAATAGCAGTCTAGATGTACACTCCCCTGTAGATTGCTAAATGCTGGGTGTGATGGTTGCTAAAGGGACCTGTTGATCACGCCCTATATCTTGCTTTCTCCCCCTCTGTCCCTCCCTCCAGCTGCAGCTGCCTGACCTCCCGCTTGGACGCTCCCGGTAGATGCCCTTAGCCCGCTCTCTCCCTCCACCCTCGCCACCACCGCCATGAAGGGTCTGTCCAGCAGCCGCAGCCACCACCACGTGATGGCCTGCGAGCCCTCGTACGACGTGATGGGCTACCACGCCGAGCGCAGCAAGCCGTACCTCATCAGCCAGGTGGACGCGCCCCACCCGGCCGACCACCCCTACTACGCCCAGCGCAGCGTCACCTCCTCGCCCTACCAGCCCGACTGCGTGGTGCCTTACGGGACCTTCCCGCGCCGCCACTACAGCTCGCACCACGAGCTCAAGGACGAGTGCGCCCTGGTCCCTTACACTGGCGGCGGGGGCAGCGGCAGCGGCTCGGTCAAGGGCAACCGGCTGCCCGTCAACCTGCTGGACCAGTTTGAGCGGCAGCTGCCGGCGGTGGCGTCGCGCGACGGCTACCACACGCTGCAGTACAAGCGCACGGCGGCGCTGGAGCAGCGCAGCGACAGCCCCGGCCGCATCCGCCACCTGGTGCACTCCGTGCAGAAGCTCTTCACCAAGTCGCACTCGCTGGAGGGCCCGCACCAGGTGCACCACCACCACGCCAAGGGCAGCGTGAACGGCGCGGGCGGAGGAGGGAGCTGCAAGGTGAGCCCGGACAGCGAGACCCCGACACTGCGGCAGCGCAAGCGCAGCAAGAGCCGCGAGCGCTGCAAGTCGGCCGAGCCCAAGAACCGCTCGTCACCGCACGTGCCGGCCTCGGGCTACTGGAGCTCGGACGATAACCTGGAGCGGGACGTGTGCCTGTACCGCAGCCCCACGGTGCCCACGGCCGGCGTCATGACCATGGGCCGGCACCCGGACAAGTCGCAGTCGCAGTACTTCCTGGAGGCCTACAACACCATCAGCGAGCACACGCTGAAGACATCGCGCAGCAACAACGACGTGGGCAAGTGCTCGACGTGCGCCATCGGCGGCGGCGGTGGCATTGCCGGGCCACTGGCCGTGGAGGCCGCCCAGCAGCTGGTCAAGAAGAGCTCGTGGTCGTCCTCTCTCACGGTGAGCAGGGCCCGGGAAGTCTACCAGAAGGCCTCGGTGGTAAATGTAGATAAGGCGCTAGTGAAAGCTGAGGCTTGTCAGCAGGAGCGCTCTTGCCAATACCTGCAGGTACGCCAAACCTCTTTTCCTCCGACAAAACGTTCTCCTCCTTCGCTACCCCCCCTCCACCCCCGTCTCCCCGCCTGCCCCACCCCCCCCTCAACCCCCATGCTCACCTCCAAAATCTAACCCTCACCTCCACCCCCCCACTCCCCCCTCACACTTCCACCGTCACCTCTCCTCCACCACCACCTCGCCTCTTCCTGGAGCGGTCCTCCAGTTTTGAGTTTCAGTTTCTGGAGAGAGAAGTAAGTGCAAATCCATTAGCTGCCTTACTTTCCGGGTTAGCTTGGCAAGCATTCGGTTTCTTTGGTGGATCCTTTTTTGGTTACCTACCAGTTGGTTATGATTTTATCTTCTCTGAACCTTGCTTTCTCCCATTTCCTCTATCCTTTTTTTCCTAATGATTATGTGATTGTGTAATTGTTATTCTAACTGTGTGCTAATGTGCCGTGTTGATGATTAACTTGATGTTAATTCTTAGTTTGTGGCACTAACTAACTAATAACTGTTTTCATATGCAGACTAAATCACTAAAAAGTTGTTGATAAACTGTCAAATGAGCCGTCACCAAATGCACAAAATGTGTGAATGTCAACTTTCAGACAGACTCAGAGTAGTGAAAGCCTGCCATCAAACAGATACTTTAGAGGCCAAAAAAAGAGTCACGTGACCCAGCACAATTCCCTCAGCACCCCCTTACTGAAGCAGCTCTTAAACTCTTCAGTGTGATTACAGTAAGAGGAGGCGGATACTCTGCAGATCCCAATGGGAATGTTGTCCCAGATGCTAGTAGAGCTCCCTGCTGTGTGCAAGTCCGAGAGTGTGTACCGTCAAGATGTGTGTTGCTCATGCAGGGGCACACACACACATGCAAATGCCAGAGCTGAACTGGTCTCTTGGTTGTTTGGTGACGCACTTTCCTCCACCACTAAAGGCAAAAAGGACATTGCATATGCCCCCCACCAGGCGTAATCTCTACTTCCTCTTGTGATTCCCTGCTGTTGAAATGAATGTGTCGAAACCTGGTGTCGCCAGACAGGTAAAAGCTACATGCACCACTGGGAAACTTCTGAATCGCCACTGTTCTGATGCATTTGTTCCAATCATCAATATTGCACTGCCGGTGTGAAGTTTCAGCATGGCCCCAGAACTCCTCCTCCCCCCCTAACACACACACACGCACTCCCACACTCTCGCTCTCAAATGCATACCCACACACACACACAAACACACACCAATTCGAACCTCACTTTGAGAACATGCGAACAGGAAGACTGGCAGCACTTGAGGCCTTTAAAACCCTTAGGAAGCCAACCAGAACAGATGAAGGAGCTAAAAGTAGTGTTGTCGCAGCACTTTCCTCTATCCTGCAGATTTCCCAGGCTAAGGGAGAGAAACGGGCTGCAGCAAACAGAGGGCTTAGAAGCATCTAGACAGCCCAGTGCCACTCTCTTAAGTCTCACTAATGAGAGCAAATGGAGGTTCCCACCAAAAAGCCGACCTTTCCTCGGCCTGCGCTGCTATCGGAAATCAGTTCCTACAGCCCCCTCAGAGACCCTCATCCTGAACTGGAGGGTCAGTGAGATCTAAAAGCCATTAAGCCTGCACTGATGTTTGTGATGCTCACTTACATAGAGCCTCACTCACCTACTCACACGTGCACTCACTCACTCACTCTCCAACTCAAACACTTACAGTATACTCATTCACTCACACACACAATTACTCATGCACTCAAGACATACACACTCACTCACTCACAATCACATGCGCACACACACACACACACACACACACACACACACACACACACACACACACACACACACACACACACACACACACACACACACACACACACACACAGTCACAGTCACAGTCACTCACCAACCCTGACTCACACACTCACTTACTCAGTCTGGCTCCCACCCTCAGTTGCTCACCTACCCAAACTGGACCTCTTAGGAAGTAGTTTCAGATGGAATTCTGAAAAGTGGCCAAGAGTGACTGTGTCTTTAGCGTTCTGTATGTGGCTGTGTGATTGCAGGCACTCCATGCTAGCACGTCATGCTGTCAGGCCAGCATCTGGGCACTAGTCATCTGACGTCAGCGCCAACCCCGTTTCCCCAGTAACCCCCAGCCTCAGCACCACCCTGCTGCCTTATTCACTTAAATGACTAAAGTGGAGTTTCTGCAGCACTTACTATGGGCATGGGAACAGACACTGCCCATGCTACAACTGGAGGATTCTCACCAGACCCAGTCGAGGCAACACACACACACACACACACACACACACACACAAGGGGCAATAAAATCCATGATGTCAGATCAATATCCTTTCCACATGCAGGCTCTCTAATGACCCTTTGTTAATTTTCCTTCTTTTTTGGTTGTTGTTGTTTGTTTGTTTCGAGTGTGGCCCATGTCGATGAGGGCTACGCCTGGAGGAAGTAGCGCTGCAGACAGATGGCAGGCTGTGCAGGCAGGCAGGCGTCATTAGTGTAGCGGAGCAGGCCAGGCCGAGCAGTCTCATTAATTACCTCTGCTCACAGGATGAGGGGGGCATAGGAGGGAAGTCAGGTGTGTGTGTGTGTGTGTGTACGTATGTGTGTGTGTGTGTGTGATGGCGCAGGCTCCGGCTGTGCCACCATGCAATCCGGCAGCGCGGCCCCTGATGCTCTTGACCGCCCCCCTGCAGGTGCCGCAGGACGACTGGGGCGGAGGCTTCACGCCGCTGGCCAAGGAGGACGACATCCCGTGCCGGCGCATGCGCAGCGGCAGCTACGTCAAGGCCATGGCGGAGGACGACAGCGGCGACTCGGACGGCAGCCCCAAGCCCTCGCCCAAGATGCAGGCGCGGCGGGCCAGCTACCTCAAAGCCACGCAGCCCTCGCTGACCGAGATGACCACTCTAAAGTAAGGCGACTTGCTCACCATCTCACACAGCACTTACCAATGCACACACATACGAGACACAGGGTCCTGTTTTGACCTGAGTAGGTTTCCCATTGCATGATTCACTGTGTTTGTGGTTTTTGACACGAGGAGGAGTTTTAGTTTGGCTGTGTTACTGGTCACTTGGGGTGAGGATGGATGATGATGTCGATCTACAAGCAACTTCAGTCTTTCAAAAACTTCCTGTCGAACTGTGGAGGAACAGAAATGTGTTGCCCGAAGCAAATATTTGAAATGTACAACATCCTACGTTACAGTAAACAAACGTTTAGCCAGCACAAGCCCACAGTAATGCCCTTTGTATGTTGATCTGTTTGTTGTATTAATCTGCAACTCTTTTGAGTGTAAAGCACTGCTCTGACTTATCAAGGAATGATTGAACTTTTGCACTTGAATGCTGAGCCAGCTGATGTCTGATAGGTGAACAGCACACATGTGAACCAGAGGAATCACCAGAGAGAGAACTGAGACAGATGAACAAGAGCTGAATGGTGATCTGACTGACAGACAGACAGGCAAACAGACAGACAGACAGACAGACAGACAGGCAGACAGACAGTCATAAAGGAGTGATGTAGTTACAGACTTATTTTCTTTTTTTCAGTTTTACTAATCTTTTGTCTGAGGGTCTAATCAAGCTTACTTATATAGTGACAGACATATCTGTGACCTTTATCTTCGTTTTAATTTTAATTCCTTCTCCTCATTTATTTAGCAAGCATTTATGATAAGAGATGGAAACACTTTCTTCCAGCACATCAGATATGAGTCAGGCACTGCATTGGCTTTAAGACAGCTCCTTGGTCGGGAATGTGCCGCAGAGTTATATCTTTTGATAAGGAGATTTTGATGAGTCACTTTTGTTGTTAACATTTGTGAATGCCAGAGTGCACAGAAGTGGCAAAGAAGTGTCATAAGTTTTTATACAAGTTAGTTTTTAAGCAGCACCTATCAAACACCATCTGTTCCTCAAGTGTCATTGTAGCTTCCAAGCATAAGTACAGCCAAATGGTACAAATGTTAAGCTTACTAACCTGTTTGTAAAGGACAATCCACTCATCCCTGAGCTCATATTCTCCACTGTAGAAGTGCAAAAAAAGTCTGACTCAGATACAGAGCCATGACACCTGCTGTCTCTCTCTCTGTCTCTCTCCAGCAGTGTGTTTTTGTGTCCGTCCAGTCCCCACTGGCACATTTAGCATACACAGGCACGGCATGCTTATTGCTAACTAATGGCGCCCTAATCACAGACCATTCATCCTTTCCTCCAATCAGCTACCTGCCGCTGCCGCAATCACACAAGATATGGATGCTCATCTGTTTCCCTCGCAAAACAGAAAATAATTGTGCAGCTTGTAAACGTTCCTCCATCAACCTTGCCCCCCAGCACCACCAGCACCACCACCCCTCACCCCTCCCCTGCAAAGAAGTGTGGCTTCACGGACACGCCGCACACAGCAGGGATATCAATTAGAGTCTCCACGGAAACAAGCCTCCATTATTCCAGGGAGCTAGGAGCCAAGCATGGCTTTAATTAAGTAAGCTCCCAGCCATGGAAGGTATGAGTAATTAGACTAATTAGCCCTGGGACTTCTGTACCAAGTGCTTCACTGACACAATGTCTTTTTTTTTTTCATGTCCCTCAATTTTGAAGGTTAAAGTTGACATAGAGTGCCAAATTACAGTAAATCCTCATTATTAG
The DNA here is from genome assembly GCF_017589495.1 of Alosa alosa. Taxonomy (NCBI): domain Eukaryota; kingdom Metazoa; phylum Chordata; class Actinopteri; order Clupeiformes; family Clupeidae; genus Alosa; species Alosa alosa. Next base: position 48,837,118 of record NC_063189.1, on the reverse strand, counting down.
TTCAAACAGTGTTTTAACAAAGTGCCTGCGAATCCTTATGCCTGTTAAATGGATTTGATTGTGGTGACTCAGACAGACAGGTGATTTTGCCCTAGATTGGTGACACATTGTTTCTGTGTAAGATCCTTTCAAAAGACATACTACTTTGTTTTCAAACTGTATAGTTAGTCATTTGCTGATATTGTCAAACTAAGTGGCTCATTTTGTGTGAATACCAAACTGAATCAGAGGGGTTTGTAGCTTAGAGGAACAACTGCAGGCAGGCAAGAGCAGGCAGCCTCATTTGCTCTCAGGAAAATGGATTCCACAGCCCGGAGTGCCTCAAAGAGGGATTGGAGGATTTGAGGCTTTGCAGAATCATAATATTATTTTGGAATTACAGCTGCTTATAAATATTGATTTTGTGGAATTCCGTTCCAATTGTTTTGTGTGAAAGACAAGGCGGCTGGGATGAGGCCATGCATGTAGAAGACAGTCGAACGCTGCTGTGTGAATTTTAACCCTTCACAGTGTCACGTGTGGAGCACATCACACGCCAATCACTCACTGCTTCTGGACCTCCCTCCAACAGCTCGGCAAGGCGTGTCCATCCGACTGTCCATAAGTTCCATGTTACATCATCAGTCCACATAATGCATGAAAAGGAGACCTTTTGAGAGCCAGCCAGGCAGACCTTTCTCATAATCCATAATGCATGTGACAGATAGTCATGTGTGATGAAGAAAAGCTGACATAAACTCATGCGGAGACTCAGGCGTCCTGGGGGTGTGTGGTGGGTGGGTGGGGGAGAGTACAACTCAGCACCCAGCATCCTCCAGGAACACTGTCATAATTGCCAAGGGTTAGAACCTTATCTGTGTTTGCGGTTTGTAACCACAAACAAAATTTGCATGTCAGGTATCTTGGAGGAAACAATCTAGAGAAGACATATGATAAATTGACAGCAAACCTGAACCAGCAAAACTGATATGAGACAACGGCTTCAGGCCTGATTGCCAGCAAGTAGTCATTATGCTTATACCTTGTTTATTAATTATACGTCTTTGGATGGATTATATAATTGTTGATCTAAGGTGTCTGGGGTGAAATTATGTTCTCAGCCTTTTTTTGGCCCTGGCTTGTGTGTGTGTGTGTGTGTGTGAGAGAGAGAGAGAGAGAGAGACAGGGAGAGAGAGAGAGAGAGAGAGAGAGAGAAAGAGTGTTGCTGGTGTGCTTGACTTGAGTGTTTTTGCGTGGGTGTGCAGCGTTGTTCAGTGTGCGTGTTGGCCAGTCATGAGCCCAGCCATGCAGACACAGGAGCAGCTCTGTCCTCCCTCTGGCTCTCTCCCCTTCAGACGCCACACTGCAGCTGCAGTCACAGCCAGATGTGTGTGTGTGTGTGTGTGTGTGTGTGTGTGTGTGTGTGTGTGTGTGGGTTGATTTGTGCAGGCATATTGCTGCATGTGTCCATGTGAGTATGGATGTTCATGAGTCACGTTTGTCAACGTTGGCATGCATGTGCAGTGGAAGGAGTACAGGCGTGTGAGTGTGTGTGAGGGAGAGAGAGTATGCGTGTATGTTTGTAAGTGTGTGTGAGGGAGAGCGAGAGAGAGAGTGTGTGTGTGTGTGTGTGTGTGTGTGTGTGTGTGTGTGTGTGTGTGTGTGTGTGTATGAAAAGTGCGGCCTGTGTGGGTGGCCTTAAGTGAGTTTAGCTGTTTTTCCTCAGCAGCCGCAGTGGAGCGATTGAGGAGGAGAGGAGAGGAGAGCCGCTCTGCCCTGCCCGCTGGAGTTAGCTGGCTGCCTCTATTTAAAGAGCCACGCATGCATAATGCAGGCCCGCGCCGGACAAACAGGGAGCGGGCTGCTGAATCAGCCCAGGGACCCTGCGCTTGATGGACTCTCCTCGAGACCCCATCCCCTCTATCCCCACCTCCAACTCCCACTCACTCAAGAGAGAATAAATTGCTATCTCTGGTTTTGTCTATTTCTCTCTCTCCCTCCTCTCTCTCTCTCTCTCTCTCTCTCTCTCTCCCTCTGCCCCCTCTTCCTTGATGCCCTTCAAATTAGGTCCGATGGTGCATGAGCCAGCAGTGGCATGCCATGCGCCTCCTACCACATGTCACTTTCAAGCGATCCGATCCGTCCAAATCAAGGACACTTATACGTGCAATTCAGCTGGAGTGTGAAAGACCATGTTTCCACAATTGTTATCCCTTCCTCCGTCATGGCTTTTACTCCCGAAACCATCCAATCTTGTAATTTGTCCTCTCTCTCTCTCTCTCTCTCTCTCTCTCTCTCTCTCTCTCCCCCTGCAGGATCTCCACTGAGCACTCGCCGAAGCTGCAGATCCGGAGCCACAGCTACCTGCGGGCGGTGAGTGAGGTTTCCATCAATAGGAGCCTGGACAGCCTGGACCCCAAAGCCCTGCTCGCCTCACCCCAATACCGCTCGCGAAACGAGAGCTACATGAGGGCAATGAGCACCATCAGCCAGGTTGGTGGCACCTCCCCCACTCACGCCTCGCCCCATGCAGGCCGCCCCCATCCCCCTCGCCCCCGATACCTGTCCTCCACACCCCCTCCTTTCCACCGGGTGGGGGGCCGGAGCGGGGGCAGGGCAGGGCAGGGCAGGCCGGGGTGCAGGGGGAGGAAGGTCAGAGTCCAAATTTGACCCCGAGAGTCCCCCGCCATACCAGGATCATGACGTCAACCCAGTGATTCATCTCTTACCGAGATGAATTGGACCCATTTGCCACATGGTGTTGTTCATTCACCTTTGTATTGCAAAAACATGTATACCGGTAGTTATAATGTTATAAAGTTATAGTAGAACTCAATATCCCCTACTAACCCCAGTCAGATCTCACTAAGACACTGTTTAAAGGAGATATATAAAGCTAAAGAACTAACTGAAAGTTACTTTTTTTCTGGCTTTGCCGACATTTGGACTATAAATAATTCAAAAGCTTACTTGCCCAAGACCTTGCATTTTAAAAGCCTGTTGTCAGGCCCATGGACAAAAATACACTAAAGCACAGTTCAATTCAGGAACAATGTAAGTGCATTCCCTCATGTATGACTGTTAGCGAGTTCTGAGCTGCCCGCCCTCCTTGTCCTGTGTCATTTCCTCCACATTGTCCACCCTCTCTGCCTGTCCAGTGTGTCTCTGTCCAGGTCATTCCTCCAGCCTGTCTCTGTCTTCACCTCAGTACGTCACAACAACCTTCATCCTCACCGTCTCCTTCTGCATGACCAAGCATGAGCCCCGTGGTAGCTGTCTAGCTACTTCAGTGCTGGATCTACCTGCTTCTTTTGGCCTGGGCAGCATGGTTAGCTAGCCAGGTGACGGGCATCCTTCACCAGTCAAATATCCTCCCCCTCTACCCAAAGTGCACTTTAGTATCCAGGGTTTTGTTTGTTGCATCTACCCCCATGCATAGTTAAAGTTTGCACATGCCCCATTCCTCTCAAGGATTGACTTTTGACTTTATTTCCGAGCGCTTCAGTTCCCCCCAGCCCTCGCTCTTAAGACTCTTCCTCCTCCTGCCACTGCATTGTGTTTATTGCTAGTGCTAGTGCTAGTTTAGTTCATTGGTTCATGACCTTCTTCCTTTTCTTTTGCCCTGTTATCTTCATAACTCTGTTTTCTAAGCTTTGTTTTTTCAACCCTTGATATTTGCCCCTTGGTAAGTGGGGCTTTTCTCTGGTGTATGAGTTTTCATGCTCTGCAGCCGAGTACATGTACTAATACTCTGGCCCCTGGCCTTCCACTGTATACCTCTTCACCTTCCTTCCTTGTCCCTTCATTCTGCTCTCTCCTCCTCCTCCTCCTCCTCCTCCTCCTCCTCTTCCTCCTCTGGTCCTGTCTCATCTTCTTTCTCCACCCGGCCTCTCCTGCCGTGAAGGTGAGCGAGGTGGAGGTGAATGGGCAGATCGAGGCCGTGTGCGAGTCGGTGTTCAGCGAGATGGAGTCGCAGGCGGTGGACGCGCTGGACCTGCCAGTACCCGGCTGCTTCCGCATGCGCAGTCACAGTTACGTGCGCGCCATTGACCAGGGCTGCTCGCAGGACGACGAGGTCGGACCGCTGTTACCCGCCTCGCCGCCCCGGACCACCACCACCGTCCGGACCATCCAGAGTAGCACAGGTCAGTGTGTGTGTGTGTGTGTGTGTGTGTGTGTGTGTGTGTGTGTGTGTGTGTGTGTGTGTGTGTGTGTGTGTGTGTGTGTGTGTGTGTGTGTGTGTGTGTGTGTGTGGAGACGGCACACATGCAATTCTGTTTTCTGTGCACCTGCCCTGAACACCCTCACGCTCTCTCTTGTAAATCTACTGACATGCGCATGCAACTGTGTCATCCTCGCACACGTGCCGATACCACACATTCCCAGACACATGTACCCTACCTGTGGCCCTAGCTCTGCAGCCCATAGTAGCATATGGAGACATGCTGTGCTCAGCTTTGAAGAGGGCGGCCTGTGTACATAGAGACCAAATTCAGTTTTGGAGCAAGTCCACACAGAATGAAAAAAATGAATAAATAAAATCTACGTACAACAAAGTGCCACAGAATCACACCCCAAAAAAAAGCATCCAATAATACTGTGTTAGACAGCACAAGCCCCATCTGCACAAGCCGAGCGGTCATCTCCCCTGAGACTCGGGGCATTTGGCCGCACTAAAGAGATTTCGCACAGAAGAGGTTTGGGCTCTTCTGATGGCCGGGCTCAATCTGACCCCCGTGGATGGTTGGCTCTTTCAGGCATGGTGGTGCCCTCTGGCCAGGGCTGGACACCAGCAGTCATTTGTGAGTAAAACATGAATGGCTATTCTGGTTAAACACTTTTAAAAGACTTCTGTCCTGGCTACTGTGTTGAACAGGCTTCCACAAATGTCTCAGAGATTCATTCTGCTTGCAAGATAATAAATATTCATTCAGTTGACTTTTCATCATTACTTCCTAACATGGACCACCCTATAAAGCTTTTAACTGGGCATTAACCTCTAGGCGAGCCCCGACGCTAGTATGTTAACTTCAAGGCCCCGACCATGTTACTGAGATCAATCAAATCCCCACTAGGATTAGGTTTTGCTTCAGCTGATAGAAATGACAGTGGTATAAAAACAACCCCCATCACTATTCTGTCAGCATCCAGTGCTCAGCATCTTAGGTTGATTGTCTTTGATGCAGGCCCTAGCAACTGACCTGGAAATATCTTTTGTGTGTGTGTGTAGCTATGCAGACACACGTGATGACCACAGAGGCTTATGAATGTGAGTGTGACTGACCCACAGACCTGCTGCGGCTGGCAGGCATGGACACACACACACACACACACACTATACACACATACTCATAAAAACACTTACACACACACACACACACTCATAAGCACACATTCAAAAACACACACAGGCCTACTAATAAACACACACGCTGTGGTCTGGACTGAACTTGTGGTGACCCAATTCTGTTGCTCCTCTCTGGGGGTTTCAGAGTGGCAGGGCCCTGCGGCCTAATCCCACTGACAGCATCTGACATCTCAGTTTGATCTCATCAGAGAAGACATCCAAATGCATGTCACCACTAGGGGGCCTACTGCAGGCGCTGGCGCTCCACAGTGCTCCAATCGACCCGAAATAAGTGGAGAAGCGCTGGGCCTCGGGCTCCACTTTGGAGACGCAACTCCTCGCTCACTGCAGCTCCTTGTTGCTGACAAACCTGTCTGTCTGTTTGTCGCCAAAGTTTGACGGCGAACAGTGACGTGTTGTTGGTTTTTGTTTATTCTCTACCTGAAAATCATGTTTTCCTTTCTGCTTTTGGCTTCTAAATGCGAACAGTAGTCAGCTGGGTTGTTGTGTGCGGGTGCAAGCAGAGGAATGCGCGGTCGGCTTTGCACGCTTTCATCTCCCTCCCTGCTTTCACTCCCCACCCCCCCCAGCTGTGGGTCAGTAACGCTCATCTTTGCTGAGACGTGTCAGTGTGATGGTCTCTGGCTGCGGGTGGCTACTGCTGGCAGACATATGGGCAGGAGTCTGCAGCATTAGCTGTGAGAAGACACTTGGGGGGGGGGGGGGGGGGGGGGGGGGAGGAGGAGGAAGATGAAGAAAACGACATGAGACAAAAGTGCAAAACAGTGTGTGAGGGAGAGAGGGGGTTGTACGCGAACAGTGAGTTTGCACCGGACTTGTGAATTTTTCATAACTGCCTTTGGGGCCAAGCAGCAAGGAAAATACTAAATGAAACACAACCCAAGCTCCTGGCTTAGAGCCTTTCTGTTTTGTAACATCCCTGCTGTATTGGACAGCTTTTGAACCTTGCACCTTCAAGATCAAAGGTTGCTGACTGCAGCTATTAGTGTCGTGTTTGGCCATCTGCCCCCATTGGTGTAGTAACCTACCAGTCACCTGCCTCTGACTCCAAACAGGGGACAGTGCACAGCAGCCCACTCAGTTGGCCCCCATTAATCAAAATGGTTCCCACACTCGACTGATTGGACCTGATGATGCAGAGTAAACATGTTTTCTTTCCTTGCCAGGTCAAGAAAGGAAAACAACAAATGAAAACTCACACACACACACACACACACACACACACACACAGGCTTGAACTGGTCTCTTCATCATGAGAACGCTAGGGAGTAATTATGGTGAAGGGAAGAACAGGGAGCCGACCTTCAGACCGAGAAGGAAGCCTGTAGGCAAAGCCATGCAAATCACCTCCTTTCTTCCCTTCCTGCCCAACATTCCTGCATCTCTATAATCCACTTAAGAACACACGCTGCTGGGATTGTGAATTTATCCTTCCCCACCGGCTTACTTTGTATTCAAAGCACCAGGGTGCGCACTGAGATGTACAAATCAATTCAATCTACAGACAGTATGTAGCCTGCCTTACTGGTTACATTTACATGTATTCATTTAGCTGGCTCTTTTATCCAAAGCAACTTACAAGTGAGAACTAACAATCAAGCTCCAGCATAAAAAAGGAGGCCTTAGGGTAGTAAACACTGCTTTTTCAAACACCTCAAGAAAGCCAGAGGAAGAGAGCGCAGTTTAATCAGGGAGTGTAATCAAAGATATAGTAGAAGAAGGAAGTGCATGGTAAGCGCATGTTAGGCATGTTGGGTTTGTTATGTGTTTGCTCAATAAATCTGACTAAACAAATACATACAACTGTAAATAATAATAACTTAATAAACAGCTTAGATGTGAGTTAGACCATAATATGCTGAAATGACCACATAAACCCAATCCTGAACTGAAGGGGGGATAATGCAGAGATGAGAATGAAGGAGAGAATGTTTAAGAATAAGAATTAAGCATGACAGAGAAGCAGAAGGCAAGAGTGACAGAAGAGCTAAAAAAGAGACCGAATTCACAAAGGGTCTGGTTTTATCTCCAAAACCCATTCTGTGCATCTGCCACAAGCAAATTGTAATATTGTTCTACCAGCTTGTCTGACAGGTCAACTTGGGGTGGGTATCAACCACAGTGATATCAAAGAAAGGCTGATTGCTACGTGTGTTGGCTCATTAAAGCATACTCTATCTGGCTGTAAAACTAGCTTGACCCCTTGTCTCTACATCTGGAGACATAATCGGCCTTTAAATCACTGGTGTGTTTGTTTTAGGACAAGCGAGTTTAAGTTGACCGCTTTTGTTGTGACTGCTTTCAGTCCAGTCATGGTGCTGTATTTTCAGTGAGTGCTTTGTCTACTGTATTGAGCTAATGATTCCCTTTGAAGATGCAATGGAGGAAGCCTTTGAAAGGAAGAAGCTAAAATATACAGAACTGGTACACTGGCAAACAGACACAAGGCCAGTGGAGACAGTTGTTTTGTTGTTTTCTTTTAGACTTTGGAGGATAGTCACTCAAAGGTTGTTTATGGTGGAATCCCGCACCCTTTTGCATTATATTGGCTAGGTTGTTGATTGACTTTCTACAGTGAAGGAGAGCCACCTATTACTAACCCCAGGTACAGCCTGTGGTGCACGTTGCAGCTGTCTCGAGTCAATTGTGCATTGCTATTGTATACTGCTGATATGTTAGTAAAGGCGTGGTTGTTGGTCGGCCGCTGTGGGAAATCCCAAACCAATAACACATCTTTTCCTGTGCATAACTGAAAAACGTACACGGACTAAAATAAGATTTTTTATCAATAACACAACTGTGCACAGAAGATTACCATACGCTACCAGACTACTGCCCATATTGTCAGTTCCACATTACATATGGATGGATGCGTGTGACGATCAAAGAGGTCTCTTTGACCAAGTGTCCTCAGTGGAGATTGGGCGTGTCCATTTTCTGACATTTCCACGGGGATCCTGCCCTTGTGTGTGTGCGTGTGTGTGTGCGTGTGTTTGTGTATGCAAATGTGACTTGGAGACGTGAAAAGAGAAAAAAAAAGAAAAAAAGAAAGAGAGAATTTAGTTTGATCTGAGACGGCCCCCGACACACCTGTGACCACACAGCAGCTGCAACCCTCGCTGTGACACTCAGCTGACATTGAGGTGGAGAAGGTGGAGAGAGAGGGGCCTCCCATCAGACGGAAGCCATGCCGCCAAACTTGCCCGCTGCGAGGCAGATTTATGCCACGGCCCTGTCAGGGAGAGCCCACCGTGGCTAATCCAGATGTCCGCGCCACGGAGACCGTGCCAGATGAATTATGAGGGGACTAATGGAGGAAGCTGTCAGGGTTGACATTGAGAGGGCGCACCACCACCACATACATACACACACACACACACACACACACACACACACACACACACACACACACACACACACACACACATACAGTAACACACACACATACGACGACCGACCAAACTCACATCGCATGTCTTTCAGGGAGTGTGTTCATGTGTGTGTGTGTCAATCTGTCTGTGTGTGTGTGTGTGTGTGTGTGTGTGTGTGTGTGTGTGTGTAGGCCTTATGGGTTGTGCCATCTGCTTGTTCAGATTCGTTCTTCAAAATCACCACTGTATAAAAATAACATTGTTTATACAAAGAGATTTTGGACGAGATTGTGTAGTTATCTGACCAAACATCATGTTTTCCTTAAGCAGCTTGGATCATAATGGTATCAATATCTGATTTCAGATTCCCCAGACATGGTTTGGTGCTGTAATCCTGTAATGGATACATCGTTGTTTATTTTGAGAAGTGCCCTGTTATTTAGAATGTGGCATTACTGCCATTACTGGACCCTGAGGCTCTGTTCTAAGATGACTCAGGTTAGCTGACTTTCACATCAAACCATTTTTCTGTTAACCATGTTCATGCAATGTCTGTAATAACACTTCCTGTGCACAACATATTGGTTTTGGTGTGGCCCTGATCTTAAATATGAAAGAATATCTTGTTGAATGTACAAATTGTAATTCTAAAAATGCGTATTTTGAGCAGTATTGTTTTTGTTTGTCCTCATTTTGAGTTTAATGATGCTTTGAACTTTAGAATTATTTCTGGATTTAGCTCCACTCTTTCTCTCTCTCTCTCTCTCTCTCTCTCTCTCTCTCTCTCTCTCTCTCTCTCTCTCTCTCTCTCTCTCTCTCTCTCCTTAATAGAGTCATTAGCATGTGTGTGTTGCTGGTACTCAGGGCAATGCTGGTCCATTAGGTGAGTCATGAATGAAGCTGATGAAATGGCTCTGGACCCCGTGCAGATGTGTCTCAGGCTGACCAGGGCCACAGGGCAAGCTGGACATGAAGGAGCAGAAATAACACTCAGGGCCTCCACTTATTTCACTGGGGCCATTGAAAGCCTGACCTCTTGACCTCTTGCCTGATACATCATTTGAGGCAGAGACCAGTTTCTCACTGTGTGCGAATACAGTATTTGTGTCTGATGTTTGTTTTGCTCTCTTTTGATGGTTTGGAAATGTTGACATATGCTGGGGACAGGTTTACTGATTCTGGACAGTGCCCTATTGTGGTGGAAAAACATTGCTGGTTTGAAGGTGTGTTGTGTGTGTGTGTGTGTGTGTGTGTGTTTTGTTTATTGTTACGCTTGTCCAAGCTGCTCAGGCCAGGTCTGTGAAGCATAGCGTTCTCAAATAAGACATTCTGCCTGACAACGGGTTCGGCCCCCTGCCCCTGAGCCTTTGTTTTCAGTCCTGCTGCCTCACACGGCAGACAACGTCCTCCCTCTTCCCTCATGGGGACACTGGCGACAGCGTCACATCTCTCACCACCCTCAGTCGTCATTAGGAGACCAAGTCTGTTTTTTTTCCATTGAGAAACATAGATGACAAACATAGACATATCAGCAGAGTTTAACAGAAAAAAAAACACCCAGACTGGACCAAAACATGAAAACAACAGCAACAATAATAATACAGATGATCTTTAAAGTATGCATATGCACATAATTATAGTGGATGGAATCCACTATCTTGAAATCTCCTGGCTTCTTATTATTATTATTATTATTATTATTATTACAGTGCATGAAAAGGTCTTACTTAGGACATGTGGGCTTTGTATTTTTCAACTTTGTAACTTTTATACTTTTTAAACTATTAATTAAAAACTAGTCAAAATTTCCCCATAGACTTAACATGGGCTGATGACATCACAATAGAGCCGTTAAGCAATTAGAATCCTATGGCAGGTGTTCGGGCCACCTGGACCAACTGCCAGTCTCAGGCTTTAAGCATACAAACTGGCCCTATTAAGACTACACATCCTGTTCAACTGCTTCCTCTGCCAAAAACTGTTTCAAAATAAAAGTCCTCACTACAATATTTCACTGTTAAACAATTTAACCCTTTAAACTACTGAACTTTTTAACTGTTCAGCCATTGTAACTGTTACTTGTCATCAACTATGACTCCTACCCACTGTAGCTAGTTAGCTAAGTTAGTTAAGTCACATGGTTAGCATAGTTAGCATGCTAGCATGTTAGCATGTTAATTAGCATTTTAAGCAAAACTGCTTAAAATGATTAGCTAAGTTAGCTAAGTCACATGGTTAGCATAGTTAGCATGCTAAAGATGTTAGCATGCTAGTTAGAATTTTAGGAAAACTGCTAAAAATGATTAGCTAAGTTAGCTAAGTCACATGGTTATGCTAGTTAGAATTTTGGTTAGCATGCTAACATGTTAGTTAGCATTTTTAGCAAAACTGCTTAAAATGATTAGCTAAGTCACATGGTTATTAGAGTTAGCATGCTAACATGTTAGCATCTTAGTTGGCATTTTAGCAAAACTGCTTAAAATGATTAGCTAAGTCAGCTAAGTAACATGGTTAAGATAGTTAGCATAATTAGCATGTTAACATGCTAGTTAGCATAACTGCTAAAAATAATTAGCTAAGTTAGCTAAGTCACATGGTTAAGATACTTAGCATTTTAACATTGTTAAGATGCTAGTTAGCATAGTAACTTGGTTAACATTATTATCTTTGTTAATATAGTTAGCATAACTGCTAGCAAACATTAGAGCCATTCCAAGTGTCAGTTAAGTCAACTATCTACCTAAATAATTTAACCATTTAAACTATCCACTTATTTAACCGCTCAATCATTCCAACTATATTAAACCTTATCTACCAAGTAAATTATTTACCTATATAAACTATCCACCTATTTAACTGTTGAGTCATTCCAACTATATTAAACCTCATCTACCTAGCAACCAATATAGTTTGTTTTTACTCTGTATGATATTTGACATCATATTTTTTGCATTTTCATGCACTGTATTTCCTTCAGGAAATGCTTTTCTAGTTATTATTATAATCTTTTCTTTTTACCTTTTAAGAACTAATGCGACTCTAACCGCTTAACGTACAGACTTGTTGAAATAACCAATGTGAAGGTCTGGAGTGGGGCAAGAGAGTTATTTTTTCAGATTTTTAAAAAAGTTTATACTTTTTGAGAAATAGGGGATTAAAAATGTTAAAAAGCTAATTTTCCCCCCTTAGACTTCAAAGGCTGTGATGTCATAATGGCCTAAAGGCAGCTGCACCAGAGAGGGTTAAAGCGGAGCGAGAGGCGCAAACGTTCGACAATTTCCGCGTTCGATTATTGCAAGGGGGAGGGGGGGAAATCCCCCTTTATGCAGACCAGAATAAACCCTCGCTGCACTAATGTCAATGGAGATTTGTGGAATTTTACCAATAAATTGGTCATTATGTCTTTCTGGATTTGTTGAGGGTTTTTTGGAAAATGTTGTCATAATCTGTAAGTGTTTGGGATCATTTCAAGCCTAAAAGTGTTATTTTTTAGCGTTCGGATTTGTAATAAAATAACTTAATATCAGACCATGCTGCTGCCATTTACTGTCCGGTTGTTAGCATGCTAGCTAGCCTCTTAGCTAAGGTAACATTTTAAACAGAGAAGTGTAGTTTCCTTGAAATGACAACTAGCTGAATAACATTACTGACATTAGTTAAAGTGGATAGTTTATACTCACGTGAATTTGCAACAGTATATTAAGTTTAAGCGAAGTCCTTCAACTACTAGTCACTTGTTGGCGCATAGCTGTATTGCCATAGCTACTCCCATCCACTTGTATAGCATTTTAAGCTAGCTTTAGCTAGCTAGCTAGTTCGGTTCACATGACTAATTAAATTATTCATATCATGTCCTTAAGAATGATTCATTGGTATCATACATGAATATGGACAATAATACTGTGAACACAATTATGTTTATCTGTTCTTATTGCTTATTAAGAGAGAAAGTTTATTTAGTGACGTAGAGTGACACTCCCACTTATGCAGACCGGAACTGTCCCGTTTTGCTCCCATAGTAACGAATTACGTTGCTCTATCTTGCTAGTAATCAAGGATCTTTGGCTGCACTTGTTAAGCTCCCAGAGTAGTTCCCGGGCTAATTAGAACACTGACACAGGTGTCACCTGTGAAATCAACTGTCTCAGCTTCTAATGCATACAATCTGGTGCTCCCTAAAACTACACATCCTGTTTACGTGTTTCCCGTGTGTCAAAATAAAAGTCACAGCCATATCTCATGCTTTGCGCATTATATCTCCAGAACGGTTTGACGCATGTGCTTCAAATTTGGTACAAGTGTTTGTATGGACTCAAAGATGAAGTGAGTTGATGTTGGAGGAGGTCAAAGGTCAAGTCAATGATGAATGCCTTGACATACATGCCTGAAATTTGGTATGAGTATTTGTATGGATTCAAAGATGAAGTGAATTGATGTTGGAGGTCAAATGTCAAGGTCAAAAACACCTTGAGTGTTATATCTCAAGAACGCCTTGACACACAAGGTCTTTTGGTACGAGGGTTTGTATGAACTCAAAGATTAAGTGATTTAATGTTTTTTTTTCAGGAATTTCCCCACCAACTTTAGCAGCTTTCCATCCACTATTGTAATTCCTTTGGCACTACATTCTAGTTATTACAGTGCATGAAAATGCACTGTACTGTTCTTCCTAGGCAACTTATTACAGTGCATGAAAATGCACTGTACTGTTCTTCCTAGGCAACTTCTTCTTATTACAGTGCATGAAAATGCACTGTACTGTTCTTCCTAGCCAACTTATTACAGTGCATGAAAATGCACTGTACTGTTCTTCCTAGCCAACTTCAACAACTTCTTCTTCCGCTTACCACTTTTTCCGGACGCTACTTTCTCTTGAACAGTTTAACTTAGAAACTTGCTCAAACTGTGTAATTTTAGGTCTTCAAACGGACCAAGCTGCTATGTCTTTTCAACTTTTAAACTTTTATACTTTTTTAAACTATTAAAGAAAAACTTTTAAAAATCCCCATAGACTTAACATTGCCGACAGACATCATAATAATGGCCGTTAAGCAATTAGAATCCTATGGCAGGTGTTCAGGCCACCTGCAGCCTCAGGCTTTAAGCATACAATCTGGGTCAATTAGACTACACATCCTATTCAACTGTTTCCTCTGCCCAAAACTGTTTCAAAATAAAAGTCCTCACTACAATAATCCACTGTTAAACAATGTAACCCATTAAACTACTGAACTTTTTACACTCAACTTTTAAACGGTCTACTTTTAAACTATCATTAAACTATCTATCTATTAAACTAGCTGTCTATCAACAACTTTTAAACTATCTACATTCAACTTTTAAACTTTTAAACTATATACATTCACTAGCTGTCTATCAACAACTTTTAACTTGTCATCAACTATGTCAACACTTTTCATCAACTATGACTCCTACCCACTGTAGCTAGTTAGCATGGTTAAGAAAGTTAGGATGTTAGCATTCTTAACATTGTTAACATTTTAAACAAAACTGCTAAAATGATTATTAGGTTAGCTAAGTCACATGGTTAACAAGATAGTTAGCATGCTAGCATGTTAGCATGCTAGTTAGCATTTTTAGCAAAACTGTTAAAAGTGATTAGCTAGGTTAGCTAAAGTAACATGGTTAGCATGCTAGCCACAAGCATGTTAGCATGTTAACATATTTAGTTAGCATAGTTAAGCATAACTGCTAAAAATGATTAATTAAGTTAATTTAAGCAGCATAGTTAGCATCTGCCACTTAGCATTTTTAACAAAACTGCTAAAAATGATTAGCTCAGTTAGCTAAGTAACATGGTTAAGATAGTTGGCATGCTAGCATGTGAGTTAGCATAGTGGGGCATAACTGCTAAAAAATGATTAGCTAAAGTAACATGGTTAACATAGTTAAGCATCTTTAGCATTGTTAGCATGTTAATTAGCATAGATTAGCATAACTACTAAAATGATAAGCTTGGTAAGCTAAGTCACATGGTTAACATAGTTAGCATGTTAGCATTGCTAGCATAGTTAGCATGTTTAGAAAAAAACTGCTAGAAAAAATGTTAGTTAAGTTAGCTAAGTAAAGATGGTTAGCATGTTAGCATTCAAGACTACTATAAAACATTAGCTAAGTAGCATGGTTAGCAGAATTAAAAATCTTAAGCTTAACTGCTAGTAAACATTAGAGCCATTCCAACTTTTCAGTTATCACCATTAAACTATTTGAATATCAACATTCATTCAACTGCTAGAAAACGTTAGCTAAGTAAGCATGGTTAGCAGGTTAGCATTGCTAGCACTACTATAAAACATTAGCTAAGTAGCATGGTTAGCATAGTTAAAAATCTTAGCATAACTGCTAGCAAACATTAGAGCCATTCCAACTTTCAGTTATCGTCAAATATCTACCTATACACAGCCATTAAACTATTTGAATATCAACATTCATTCAACTTCCAGTCTGTCAACAACTTTTAAACTATATTTACCTTCAACTTTTAAACGGTCTACTTTTAAACTATCATTAAACTATCTATTAAACTAGCTGTCTATCAACAACTTTTTAAACTATCTACTGTCTATCAACAACTTTTAAACTATCTACATTCAGCTTTTAAACAGTCTACTTTTAAACAATCAACTTTTATTAAGCTTATGCAACCACCATGTCTATCCTAGCATCACCGTAGTAACCATCTCTGTATTATCTGTTTTAACTATACATGATATTTTACATCACAACTTTAGCATTTTCATGCACTGGTAATTCCTTGGAATTGCATTTCCAGTTATTATTATTCCGCTTACCACTTTTTCGGATGCAATTTCTCTTGAACAGTTTAACTTAGAAACTTCATTCAAACTTTGTAACATAGGTCTTCAAACGGACCAAGCTGCTATGTCTTTTCAACTTTGAAACTTTTATACTTTTTAAACTATTAAAGAAAAACTTTTAAAAATCCCCATAGACTTAACATTGCCGATTATGACATCATAATACGTCCCGTTAAGCAATTAGAATCCTATGGCAGGTGTTCAGGCCACCTGCACCTGGATCAAGCATACAATCAGTCTCAGGCTTTCAACTGTTTCCTCTGCCCAAAACTGTTTCCAAAATAAAAGACTACAATAATCCCTGTTAAACAATGTAACCCATTAAACTCTGAACTTTTTACACTCAAAAGCGGTCTACTTTTAAAATCATTAAACTATCTATCTATTAAACAATGTTTCAACAACTTTTAAACTACAATTCAACTTTTAAACTTTTAAACTTTTAAACTGTTCAGCCATTTTAACTTGTTACTTTTCATCAACTATGACTCCTACCCACTGTAGTTAGTTAGCATGGTTAGCATAGTTAGCATGTTAGCATTCTTAGCATTGTTAACATTTTTAACAAAACTGCTAAAAATGATTAGCTAGGTTAGCTAAGTAACATAGTTAGCATAGTAGTTAGCATTTGTTAGCAAAACTGTTAAAAGTGATTAGCTAGGTTAGCTAAAGCGTGGTTAGCATTTTTAACAAAACTGCTTAAAATGATTAGCTAAGTTGCTAAAATGATTAACATGGTTAGCATAGTTAGCATGTTAACATGTTAGTTAGCATTTTTAACAAAACTGCTAAAATGATTAGCTAGGTTAGCTAAGTAACATGGTTAGCATAGTTGGCATTGTTAGCATGTGAGTTAGCATAGTTAGCATAACTACTAAAATGATTAGCTAAGTAACATGGTTACATAGTTAGCATAGTTAAGATGTTATCATGTTAATTAGCATAGTTAGCAGAACTACTAAAATGATAATTAGCATGGTTAACATAGTTAGCATGTTAAGTAGCATAGTTAGCATGTTTAGAAAAACTGCTAGAAAATGTTAGTTAAGTTAGCTAAGTATGTTAGCATTAGCTAGCACTACTATAAAACATTAGCTAAGTAGCATGGTTAGCAGAATTAAAAATCTTAGCTTAACTGCTAGTAAACATTAGAGCCATTCCAACTTTCAGTTATCACCATTAAACTATTTGAATATCAACATTCATTCAACTGCTAGAAAGCGTTAGCTAAGTAGCATGGTTAGCAGGTTAGCAAAACTACTATAAAACATTAGCTAAGTAGCATGGTTAGCATAGTTAAAAATCTTAGCATAACTGCTAGCAAACATTAGAGCCATTCCAACTTTCAGTTATCGTCAAATATCTACCTATACACAGCCATTAAACTATTTGAATATCAACATTCATTCAACTTCCAGTCTGTCAACAACTTTTAAACTATTTACCTTCAACTTTTAAACGGTCTACTTTTAAACTATCATTAAACTATCTATTAAACTAGCTGTCTATCAACAACTTTTAAACTATCTACTGTCTATCAACAACTTTTAAACTATCTACATTCAGCTTTTAAACAGTCTACTTTTAAACAATCAACTTTTATTAAGCTATGCAACCACCATGTCTATCCTAGCATCACCGTAGTAACCATCTCTGTATTATCTGTTTTAACTATACATGATATTTTACATCACAACTTTAGCATTTTCATGCACTGGTAATTCCTTGGAATTGCATTTCCAGTTATTATTATTCCGCTTACCACTTTTTCCATACGCAATTTCTCTTGAACAGTTTAACTTAGAAACTTCATTCAAACTTTGTAACATAGGTCTTCAAACAGATCGGGTTGGTATGTCTTTTCAACTTTGAAACTTTTATACTTTTTAAACTATTAAAGAAAAACTTTTTAAAAATCCCCATAGACTTAACATTGCCGATTATGACATCATATCGACGGGCCGTTAAGCAATTAGAATCCTATGGCAGGTGTTCAGGCCACCTGGATCAACTGCCAGTCTCAGGCTTTAAGCATACAAACTGGCCCTATTAAGACTACACATCCTGTTCAACTGCTTCCTCTGCCAAAAACTGTTTCAAAATAAAAGTCCTCACTACAATATTTCACTATTAAACAATTTAACCCTTTAAACTACTGAACTTTTAAACTGTTCAGCCATTGTAACTGTTACTTGTCATCAACTATGACTCCTACCCACTGTAGTTAGTTAGCATGGTTAGCATAGTTAGCATGTTAGCATTGCTAGCATTGTTAGCATTTTTAGCAAAACTGCTAAAAATGATTAGCTTAGTTAGCTAAGTAACATTGTTAGCATAGTTAGCATTGTTAGCATGCTAGTTAGCATTTTTAACAAAACTGCTAAAAATGATTAGCTAAGTTAGCTAAGTAACATGGTTAGCATAGTTAGCATGTTAACATGTTAGTTAGCATAGTTAGCATAACTGTTAAAATGATTAGCTAGGTTAGCTAAGTCATGTGGTTAGCATGTTAGCATTGTTAGCGTGCTAGTTAGCATAACTACTAAAAATGATTAGCTAGGTTAGCTAAGTCACATAATTAGCATAGTTAGCATGTTATCATGTTAATTAGCATAGTTAGCAGAACTACTAAAAATGATTAGCTAGGTTAGCTAAGTCACATGGTTAACATAGTTAGCATGTTAGCATTGCTAACATAGTTAGCATGTTTAGCAAAACTGCTAGAAAACGTTAGTTAAGTTAGCTAAGTAGCATGGTTAGCATAGTTAGCATTGCTAGCATAGTTAGCATGTTTAGCAAAACTGCTAGAAAACGTTAGCTAAGTAGCATGGTTAGCATATTTAAAAATCTTAGCATAACTGCTAGCAAACATTAGAGCCATTCCAACTTTCAGTTATCGTCAAATATCTACCTATACACAGCCATTAAACTATTTGAATATCAACATTCATTAAACTTCCAGTCTGTCAACAACTTTTAAACTTTTAAACTGTCTACTTTTAAACTATCATTAAACTATCTATTAAACTAGCTGTCTATCAACAACTTTTAAACTATCTACTGTCTATCAACAACTTTTAAACTATCTACATTCAGCTTTTAAACAGTCTACTTTTAAACTATCAACTTTTATTAAGCTATGCAACCACCATGTCTATCCTAGCATCACCATAGTAACCATTTCTGTATTATCTGTTTTAACTATACATGATATTTTACATCACAACTTTAGCATTTTCATGCACTGGTAATTCCTTGGAATTGCATTTCTAGTTATTATAGTGGATGGAATCCACTATCTTGAAATCTCCTGGCTTCTTCTTATTATTATTATTATTATTATTATTATAACCTTTTCTTTTTACCTTTTCAAGAATTAATGCGATTCTAACCGCTTAACGTACAGACATGTTGAAATAACCGTTGTGAAGGTCTGGAGTGGGGCAAGAGTTATTTTTTCAGATTTTTAAAAAAGTTTATACTTTTTGAGAAATAGGGGATTAAAAATGTTAAAAAGCTCAAAGATTAAGTGATTTAATGTTTTTTTTCCAGGAATTTCCCCACCAACTTTAGCAGCGTTCCATCCACTATTGTAATTCCTCTGGCATTACTTTCTAGTTATTATTATAACCTTTTCTTTTTACCTTTTCAAGAATTAATGCGACTCTAACCGCTTAACGTACAGACATGTTGAAATAACCGTTGTGAAGGTCTGGAGTGGGGCAAGAGAGTTATTTAGAGAGTTAGAAATAGGGGATTAAAAATGTTAAAAAGCTCAATTTTCCCCCTTAGACTTCAAAGGCTGTGATGTCATAATGGCCTAAAGGCAGCTGCGCTTGTTAAGCTCCCAGAGTAGTTCCCGGGCTAATTAGAACACTGTCTCAGCTTCTAATGCATACAATCTGGTGCTCCCTAAAACTACACATCCTGTTTAAGTGTTTCCCGTGTGTCAAAATAAAAGTCACAGCCATATCTCATGCTTTGCGCATTATATCTCCAAAACGGTTTGACGCATGTGCTATAAATTTGGTACAAGTGTTTGTATGGACTCAAAGATGAAGTGAGTTGATGTTGGAGGTCAAAGGTCAAGTCAATGAACACTCTGAGTGCGATATCTCAAGAATACCTTACATGCCTGAAATTTGGTATGAGTATTTGTATGGATTCAAAGATGAAGTGAATTGATGTTGGAGGTCAAATGTCAAGGTCAAAAACACCTTGAGTGTTATATCTCAAGAACGCCTTGACACACAAGGTCTTTTGGGACGAGGGTTTGTATGAACTCAAAGATTAAGTGATTTAATGGGGTTTTTTCCAAGAATTTCCCCACCAACTTTAGCAGCGTTCCATCCACTATTGTAATTCCTCTGCCATTACATTCTAGTTAGAATTAAAACACAAATAAATACATGACATTTCTATGAAGGACAGCATGACTTCATAGCTCCAGCCTGACACAGCAAGTCTGCCTGCCAGGTTATGGTGATGCTGGTAATAGCATTGTGGTGGTTATGATAGTTATGATAATTGTGATGTTAATGATAATTATGATGGTGGTGTTGATGATGATGATGGTAGCAAATACGATTACAAATAGATGTGAGATCTTGTTGGCTCTGACAAGTATCCTCACTCACAGTTCTGTTGCAATACACCCACATACCAGAGCTCTTTAGAACTCTCTTTCTCTCTCTTCTCTCTCTCTCTCTCTGTGTTTGTGTTGGGGGCATCTAGAAGGGGCAGCAAGCAGACATCAGCAATGCTATCCTTACTGTCAGTTTCTGTGAAATCCAGTCTGTGCCGGTTTGTATCATCTTCCATTTGTGTGTGTGTGAGTGAGTGAGTGAGTGAGTGAGTGAGTGAGTGAGTGAGTGAGTGAGGTGTGTGTGTGTGTGTGTGTGTGTGTGTGTGTGTGTGTGTGTGTGTGTGTGTGTGTGTGTGTGTGTGTGTGTTAGTGTCCTGTGGGTGGCTTCATGAGAATGTAGGGAGATACACACACACACACACACACTTGTCTATCCACACCAGCTGAATGAGACCTAAGGTCATTGGCGGGGCTGTGCGTGCGTGCGTGCGTGTGTGTGTGGCTGGCTGGATGTTGGTGAGTGTGTGTGCTGTTGATAAGAGGCCCCTCATACTGCCTCCTCTCCTCTGTGACGGAGGATGTGAGAACTCCCGTCATTGGCAAACTGCAGAGGTAGCGTAGGGTGATCTGCTTACATGCATAGCTACTCACACACTCTCACACACTCACTCACTCAGTCACTCATCTCACACACACACACACTCACTCAGTCACACACACACTCATAAGACTCACACACTCACTCACTCACTCACACACACACACTCACTCACTCAGTCACACTCTCACTCATAAGACTCACCATACCTTTACCAATGATTGCCAATCTCGCTGCAACTATGGCACTATTCTGCAGTGCCACAGTCATTTTTCATGTTATATAGGCTCATCCACTGTATTGAGCAAATCCTCATTACGAACTGATCTCAAAGCTGCATGTCAGCTCTTAATGCATCATGTCTTGCTAGGATTAGCAGTATATTACATGTGTCAGAGGGTTTAGGCAGTTTAAAGGCGGTAGACTCTGCAAACTCTTTCACTCTTTTTTTGCGATGTAGTTAATGCAGAAGCCCATGTTTCTCTACAGGCTGATGCTAACAGATGAGACGCATGAGGGACTGGGTGACATACCAGGACTAGTTCTTCTTCTTTTAGTTTTTCCTGCATTAAAAGTCAATGATGAGTTTGTGACCACTGAGAAATGCACTTACCTGGATGGATTTAAATTAATTGTGATACACACACACACACACACACGTTTGGAGCTGGTGCAGTAATTGGGCTGCATTGTGCTAATGGTGGTGACTGAGCAAGCGGTAATAATATCCCAGAGGGTGACCGGTGCCGTTGTCTCAGGGGGAGCCGTGGCTTGGATTACAGTTGACCTTTCTACAAAAGCCACTCGAGTGGCTGGTGCACGAGAGGGTCAGGTTAATTGCCTCTCCTGAGGATTAGGAGCTGTGAGTTGTCTTTTGGTTTCTCCTGGGGCTTACCTTAAGAATTAGAGAGCATCATGTGTCTGTTAGGCCCACTCAAATCGTCTGTGCTACTTATACGAAGACGTAGACTAAACCTCAGTCAGTGTGACCCTCGTTTAGGCTAATTCTCTCTGGAGGGTTCCGTCTAGCCTAATCAACCCCATATGCCAGCACTAAGTAAATATAAATAGCCAGCCAAGCCCTGTAACAGGTAAGTGGAGGGATCTGCTAGCAGGGTGAATGTCAGGGCAGTGTGCAGGACGCTCTGCCACTGGAATGGAGAGTGATTGTCTGATGTGGGGTGAAATGTGGCTGTCTAGTCTTGACAGCATGATTTACTTTGTCCTTTAAGGCTCAGGGTCAACAGTCCAGAGATGCCAAAACTCTCCCATCAGGGAGAAGTGTGTGTGTGTGTGTGTGTGTGTGTATCTGTGTGTGTGTGTGTGTGTGAGAGAGAGAGAGAATGTGTGAAAGAGAAAGAGAGGGATGAATAAATAACATAAACAGTATGACAATATCACTCACAAGAAGCACAGTCGCTGCATGGGTAAAAAGGGGGAAAAGGGAAGAGGAAGGATTAATTGAGTCAGAAGTGTAAAATGTGTGCGTAACACCAACACACTGCTGTGAATGACAGCATGGGCAGCCAGTGAAGGAGCTCCTGACAGAATCCATCAGTGCTGCCAGCTAAGCAGGCGGCATGCATCAGGGGCTCTGTACGCGGCATAGAGTGGGCTGACTACCAATGAGCCCACCAATCAGGGAAGGCATGTAGAACAGCACAGGAGGCTGACTATTTTTCCATTTCCTGGAAATGTTGTTATGCTAATCGTGAAGCCCCTTTAACTCAGACCTCACTCCTCTTTGTTGATATTCTAATGATTTGTATGAAGCTGTGTAACTCCAGAATACGTATTCTCTAATCTTGTGTTCCTATTTCAAGGAGAGAAGATGTTTACCGAACAGTACTCTGTGAGGTTTTTTTTTTTTATCTGATGATTTATGCCATAGAAAACAAACACAGCTGAATGATTTATTTGGGCCTCACTGTTGTGGGAACTTGGCCATCACTGAATCATCGCACACTGACGTTTGTGCAGCAGGTTGTCATGGTCAGAATTGACAAAACATTTTTTTTTTTAAATCTATCTGTCTGAAGTCCTCCAGTGAGCTCATTAAGTACGTCAGTTTTATGTAAGAAATTAGAAATGGCATCTTGCTGCTGCCAAATGTCTTCAATAATTGGACAAACCAGTCAATGCAGTACTGGATGTGAACCACTAGAGGGACTCGTTACACTCCAATGTTTTAGAGGTAGGCTGCAATTGCAGCAAAAGTGGAACCCCTGAACTCTGGAACTCCTGAATCTCAATGGAACCACAGTTTGTGTGTAGCCTAAGTGCCCTACTGTTTGAATTGACACAAAAGATGGACACAATTAGCTTGTCATGTCAACTAATTACTTGTTGGATCTTTTACATATCTGACTAGTGGATGGTATATGAAGCCATATAATCTAGCCTGCATATTCCAACACTAAAGGGGAATGACTTGAGGGGTTCAATGAGCTTTTAAATTAGCAAATGAATGATAAAATCATCAGATTTTTTCACTACTATTAATAGTGAACTGTGTCTGTTTAGTTCCATACAGGTGATTTTGAATAATGGGCGAAGTGCAAAGTCTAACTAAAGACAATTGAATAGCAAGACAAAGGTCAATTTATCACCATGGGCAAGACCTTAATGAAATGATGATGAATCTGCTCAGTATTGCCAGAATTTGTACCAAATGAGAAAAGGGAGTTTTAGGGAGTCAGAGAAGGTTGAAGGTTGACAAGTTCACTAAAGATGTTACACATAATACTATTACTTCTTCATATAGGCTACAGTATATATGATTCATAATTAGTCAAAGTAACTGGTAAATAACAACAGGTAACAGTAGTTTGAGGTAAAAAGTAAAAGGTTTGAGTGTATGATAGCAGGGCAGTGCACGTGTCTCAGGTTTCTCAAAACATTCAGAGAGAGAGATGGGGTTCATGGGACTGCAATGAGCAGCTATTAGACAGAGACTGGAATTGATGAGGTCCTTTCCAGAAAGGAGGTTGGACTAACTCTCTTTCTAACCAGGATCTCTGGGTTGATTTACCCTGAGATGGGAAACTCTTGATATTTCTGTTCCAAAACAGTTGATCTGGGCTAGTTCCATCTACACAGAGTTTGTTCACTCTGAGTTCAGTGTGTGCCCGATCACTATGAAAAGCCATCATCAATGGAGCTCAGAAATGACGAGTCACCATGGCAACTGCTTAGAAAAATGTACCCCACTTCCTGCGTCACTCTTCTATCTTAGAAGTCCTGCCCATGAGCCCAGTGTTCAGCACAGCTGCATAATTACAGGGGCATCTCAAAAAAATTGAATATCATGGAAAAGTTTTTTTTTTTTTCATAATTTATTTCTAAAAGTAAATCTTTCATATAATCTACTGTAGATTTATGATTCGTGATATATTTCACTTTTTTCTTTGTTTTAATCTTGATTGGTTTACAGCTCATGGAAATCAAAAATCCAGAATCACAAAATGTTGAAATGAAGAATTTATAATACAGAAATGTCAACCTAAGATGAGCTCTAATCAGCTAATTAAGTCAAAACACCGGCAATGGTTTCCTGAGCCTTTAATTTCCCAGTCTGGGCTGGGCAATGGTCTTTTCCACAATATTCTAATTTATTGAGATGCAGCTGTATGTGAAAGTGTTTTTTTCCGATGTTTGTTCTATAAAAATTACCGTTTGTGCTGTTAATTGTTTTATAAGCACTATATTCCCGGGCCGGTGACTTAAAAATGGCTAAAAACCCAGCAAAAATAACAGCACAAGTTATTTTTGACACAAACTGCTATAACATTATTATTATTAACTTGCTGCGCCAGTCAGAGAAGATTCTTTTTAAATAACTTCTAATAGGCTATAAGATTAAAGGTAGAAAAAGATGATGATAACGTTTGATTAGTCTCCAGGGGATGTAGGTAAATATTTGGGATCTCAAAACCCTCTCTGGGTGCAGTAGGCTATGAAAATGATTTAGGCCTTGCATCGGACTGATTGAGAAGAAAATAACAAGTCGTGTCCACTAGCAGCTCAGCAGGAGGGAGGGGATATGGAGACACACTGGCCATGGTAAGGACAACCTGCTAGCGAGCAGTTTAGGTTCACAGACCAAAGTTTGAGTTATGTTTCTTACTGGAATGGAAAGCACCGAATTTCCCCCCTTCTCAGGGTTATCAAACTTATGATGTTTAACAAAATCCGCTTTCTGGAATACCCCCAAGATCTCCCATGTTTTTGTATCTAAAAGCATGAATCAAGTAAATGTGTATGACATCTATAACTACAGGGCATACATATGCATATCACTTTCATATACTGTACATAACATGTCTCAGTGACTAATATATACTTTAGGCATAACAAATGTTATATCTGACGTTGCTGGGACGTTCTGGATGTTCAACCTCAGGCTCCTTCCTGTCCAATACACACTGCGGTTTAGGAAAGTAGATCCAGCTAGGTGGAAAAAGAGAAATGGGTGTTGTGTGCTTTCTTGCGTACACTGGGTATTTCCTCTTTGTTTTGTGCTTGAGGGAATTCATGGTGACCACTGGACAACTAAGATTCCTCAATCTTATACTTACTGTAAAGAAGTGAATGACAGTGGAGCAGACAAAGTATTTGTCATTACTAAAGACAGGCCGAGACTAGCATCAGCAAAGAGCTGGAGCCCCCTCTCTCTCATCACTGTTGAGGAGCTATTCTTTGATATTCTTTTTAGTAAGTGCAAGAGCATGTGTATGTGTGTGTTTGTGTCGTACATGATCTCCCATGTGGGCCATTGTCCATAATGCTCCACTGGAGGGATGCACAGAGCTCTCACTTCTCCTATGATGTTTCCGGACACAGTCATGCAGACAGCTTCATAAAGAGGGCCTAGAGGTCCTCACGTCAGTGTGTGTGTGTGTGTGTGTGTGTGTGCCGTGGGTGAGTCATTATATACACGGGAGTGTATATTTGATGTGCTTTGATGTTGCGTTGTGGCTCGAGGGCCCCATCCGCTTCTGCTGCTGAGGCAGTCTCAAGCTCTAGCAGTCAAAGCAGACAGCTTTTGGCTCTCAGCCAGATGGAGCAGGATATCTGTTTGTTTTATTTTCTTTAACTTTTTTCTCTCTCTCTCTCTCTCTCTCTCTCTCTCTTTCTCTCTCTGTCGGTCTCTCTCTGTTCAGCCCATGATGGCGGCTGCCTTACCAAGTCTGAACCCGACTGTCACTCCTGACAGGATCTCATCTCACAGCTGGAGTGAATCAATTCCACTTGCCTGTCTCGACACTTTGTCGGGAAAGTGTGAAAGATCACAACTACAAGGCTCAGAAGGATTCTTTTTCTTGTGTTTCCTTTTTTTTTATAAATCTGTGGCGTACTGAGATTGTTCTGGTGTTCCAACTGATGTGACTGCTGCTTCTCAGTCCAAAGCCATGTTTGCACATGCTGTTTTGTGTCAGTGACTCCATCTTTTGTGGCAGGCTTTTTTTTTTATCATGCAGCACTATGTGACCCAGATTTCACATAAAAAGACTCTGCTGTCACAGCTTTTGTCCTTTAAGATGGTGTGTGTGTGTGTGTGCGTGTGTGTGTGTGTGTGGGAGAAGGAGGAAAAGTGTGTGGCGGTGTGTGGCATGTGTGTTGTGTGTGAGTGTCTAGTGTTGGAAGGATTCTGCTAGCCTGCCCTGCTCTGGGCATGTGATGGTACTACTCTGTGTGTGGCAAGCAGACACACTTCAGTGACTACTTCCCATAGTGTCTCTTTCCCTATCTATCCATCTATCTATCTATCTATTCATAGACACAATCCTGAAAAATATGGCTGCATTTTCTAAAAGGACACATTCCATTTCCTCTTCTCATACACACACACACACACACACACACACACACACACACACACACACACACACACACACACACACACAAGACAACACAACACACCCACATACACACACAGCATCATTGTCTGTGTTCTCTTACCTCACTGGTGGCCAGACAGAGCCACTTCATGCGGATGATCTCATGTTTAGTCTGGCTTGTCCCACCCACGAGGCCACCGCACTGCTGAAGTGACTCAGCTGTGCCAGACGACAGTAGCGGTTGTGCAGATAAGGACTGGGAGAGCGCAACACAACGCACAGCACAGCACAGCACAGCACAGCACAGACCCATGGCAAAAACCTTGTTCCATAACACCGCTGCTCGTTTAATACATCTGACCCCCCACACACACACACACCCACACACACACACACACACACAGCACCATGCACTCTCATATGCTCTGTCTAGTGTAATGGCAGATTAGCTTTTTAGAAGAAATCTACCTGCTCAAGTAGTTTCAGAGAATACGTGCGTGTCGTTGAACGTGATGCTATTTGCCTTTGCCTCACAGGATCGAGTGGGGAGATGAGCAATGGAACACACGACCCAGAGGTGCTAACCTGGATTATTCATGGCTCCAGTATTTGTGAACAGGATAGTCGGGGGAAGTGCGCAGAGGGGGTCAAGATTAAAAAGACTCCTTGTTTTAATGGATGCTGAATGTGGCGCGCTGGTGTTGAGTGCTTGTAATTAGTCCTCAGCGACATGGCGGAGGATGTGTGTGTGCGTGGGCTGCAGCCTGACTCCTCGCCAGCTCTGAGTCATCGCTCGCCGTCCCCTTCATCCTGCGTCACACACAACTACACACCTTCACTGTCTCACACACTCAAGCACACACAGTCTAAGTGTACTTTTCATTTACTTAGAAAGATGTTTTACTCCATAGTGACGCACAGTTCACACACACACACACACATGCTTGCTGGGAATCGAACCCATGACCTTGGTGTGGTTGCCACTTTGGTGTAGTTGCTGTAATAGTTGTTCTACCACCAGAGCTACAGGAACATGAAGAGGAGGTTAAGGACTGATTAGAGGTCAGTTCGATCGTCCTTTTCTATGCCCTCACTGACCTGTCCTCTGTCCTCTGTGTCCTCTGCCTGCAGTCTCCTCCTGCATCACCACCTATAAGAAGACTCCTCCACCCGTGCCCCCGCGCACCTCCACCAAGCCCTTCATCTCCATCACAGCGCAGAGCAGCACTGAGTCGGCGCAGGACGCCTACATGGAGGGCAGCGTGGGGCCGCGGGGAGCGGGCGGTGGCAGCGGTGAGGGCCGGGCACTGCACTCGGGCCTCAGCAACTCCACGGAGAGCATCGACAGCATGAAGGCTCTGACCGCCGCCATCGAGGCCGCCAATGCCCAGATCCACGGGCCGGCCAGCCAGCACGTGAGCAGCAGCAGCGCCATCGCCATGGCCCTCTCGCTGGCCAGCTCCAGCGCCTGCACCTCGGCCTCGCCCTCCCCGGCGCCCTCCATGGCCATCGCCGCCACCGCCATACCCGCCCTGACCATGGGGTCGGACACGGGCCCCTCCATCATGCTGTCCTCGCTCCCCCAGCTGCTGCCCTCAGCGGAGGAGGCGCGCCGCGAGGCCCTGCGCAAGAGCCGCTGCCTCTCCATCGGCATCCAGGTGAGGGCCGCACTGACCAGATGGACAGATTGAGGAGTCCGCTCTAACGTAGACATTCAATTCATCCACTGTGTATAGACTCCATATATTCTGAAAGTTAGCACGTTACATACTCTAATGCACTGCACTGAGTGGCAGTTAGGGTTTTTCGTTTCATTCACCAGTGCAGTTCGTAGTATCCTACGACCTCAAATACTCTGGGAAGACAGGCCTCTATGTGACTCCTACACCCCGTGTGACTGCAGTGCAGCCGAGAGGGCTAGATTATTTCATTCAGACGTGTCCAGCTGGATTTCCTGATGGATCATTAGGTAGAAATATTTCATGAACGAGGGAACGGGGCGAATCGGAGGCTCATGAAACCGCCATCCTCCACAGGCTCACTTGCGTCGTTCTCCTTAAGTGAAGGTCTCCTTCTTTCTCTCTCTATCTCTCTCACTCACTCTTTCCTTATGCAGTCTGTCACTTCAGCTGAATGCCCCCTCTAGCACACCCATGCTAAGTGTAGATTTCAAGGGCTTGAGCAATTTCCCTGAAGTGCATCTTGTGTGTGTGTGTGTGTGTGTACATGATTACAGGTGGATGGACCAGAGGATACTCCAGATTCAGAGGACCCGTCCAAATTCCAGTCAGTGGGAATTCAAGTGGAGGAGGAAAGAGCGTGAGTGAGATCTCTCTCTCTTTCTCTCTCCATCTCTCTCTCCAGTCTTGTTCCTGTCTTACTTACACACGTTTGTGTAAGCACTCCTTGTCAGTAGCTGCTCACCTGACACGGCACTCTCTCCATGTATTCCTGGGTGGTATAAAAGCATTTGGCAGGTGCATCAGGCTGGGTACAGTTCCATAGCCATGGTGTTTCACTCACAGTCAGTTGTGTTACCCTGAAATAATGCTTCTGTTTTCTATTCTTTCTTTTCTGTACACACCTCCACCAGCACCAGAGGTTGAACTCACTTTTTTCTGTTTTAAGCCTAAGGGACAAAACAATCACTCTTCAAGTGACCTTTTCGTCTTTGGCAAACAAGAGTATAATACCCTTAAGTATTCCATTCTATAGAGCAGGATGTTGGACAGTAGAGGATTATCAAACTCCATATCATATGCACTTCATTATCTGTGTGGGCACAAGCAAATGGCAGAATAGACGTCTGTGGATTATAACACAAGAGCAGCGACTTAAACGAGGAGTGGATTAATGTAGCATTTTGAAGTGGCAACTGGAGAGCTGATTATAAGTGCAGAGACGGTGTTAGCAGCTCCATAGACATGGCGAGTTAAAAAAAAGAAGGGAGCTCCCACTGGCGGAAAAACGGCCCGCGGCGTTCTATCCGCAGCCTCAGAAACTAGCCAAAGCGGTCAGCCACGTTACTGCTGCTGCATAGCCGCGGGGCATGTTGCCGCTGCTCACAGCTGGGTGCTGGGATAGCTGAGGTGTTAGAGAGTCAACAGGGCGATTACTAGGGGTGTGCTTGCTCCTCTTTTCGCTTTGATCGCAGCCATAGCAGCACGTTTAGTTTGACTGGGCAAATCAAAAATGCTTCCTCCAGCATAAATGTGTCTTAGATATGCAGTCTGAAGATGGCACGGCGAGGAGGTGCAGCTCATGTGCTTTGCTGATTCCTCCCCTGTGCATCACAGCTACAGACGCTTCACACGCTCCAACAGTGTGACCACGGCCGTGCAGGCCGACCTGGACACGCACGAGTTGTCGGAGAGCCCCGGCGAGTCGCCCGACGCAGAGCTGCCCGACGCCACGGCCTCAGCCTCGGCCTCAGCCTCGGGCTCGTCCACCCCGGGCATCCTGTCGCGGCAGTACTCGCGTGACGCCGCCACGTCCACTGTCAGCATCCAGGGCTCGGGCAACCACTACCACGCGTGCACCTCCGACGACTACGAGGACGTGGTGGGCTTCGACCCGTCCATCCTGCCGCCACCCGACCCGTGGATCGACAGTGTGACGGACGACCCGCTGGAGGTGGTGGGCCGCTCGGTGTGCCAGCGCGATGGACACTGGTTCCTCAAGCTGCTGCAGGCCGAGACCGAGCGCATGGAGGGCTGGTGCCGCCAGATGGAGCAGGACGAGCAGGAGAACGAGCTGCCCGATGATAGTAAGCCTACACACACACACACACACACACACACACACACACTCACATACACACACACACACATACACACACACACACACCACATACACACACACACACACACACACACACACACACACACACTCATAC
Source organism: Alosa alosa (assembly GCF_017589495.1). Lineage (NCBI taxonomy): Eukaryota > Metazoa > Chordata > Actinopteri > Clupeiformes > Clupeidae > Alosa > Alosa alosa. Next base: position 48,806,643 of record NC_063189.1, on the reverse strand, counting down.
ACACACACACACACACACACACAAAGCCCTTTCAGACATACATACATGTAAGACCGGAGGTTTTGCCGATGTTAAACGGTGGGGCCGTATATCTGAACAACATAACCGGTCATGTGGAAGTCCGAATTCACCCGGTGTTTATACTACTCCCCCCCTAGTATTTCCTCCGGACATTATGTAAATGTGCTGTGTCTGAATGAAGCGTAGGACATGCGGTTAAGATCACACCTAGTGAGAGGGCGTGTTGGTGGCGTGCTTTTCTTTTCGCGGCGTCCATGTGGTTAGATCTGACTTAAATGCCAGTGTTATGAGTGGCATAGTGCTGTCCAGAAAATCTCCGACCTGGAAAGATGCAGACATCACGGAGCTACTGTCCATGAGGGCATGCAACATTTTGATAGAACACATGAAGGGAACGGCAAGAGACGTTGTAGCCTACAACTGCATGGCAAACAAATTCAAAAGACTGAATCACCATAAGCAGAAGGCGCTGAAAAGGCAGTAGCCTACAGCGACGTCGTTGACGACAATAACAGGAGTATTTAATAAATTGTTAGCCAACATGGTTTTCTGTTCATTGATACCTCGCTGAGCTCGCTGATATTTGTTGAGCATAAATATGCCTAGAGAAAATGAAAACGAAGAAAAGCCAACTTTGTTACAAGCTCCTTACGTAAAAGCAATAGACACATGGGGAGAGGATGCTTTTGGAAAAAATAAACCATGAAAAAACGAACAACTTCACTGTTATGTTAGTATTTTGTTTATTGCTTAAAAACGTTGTATGATGGCCTTGCAGTCTTGAGTTAGCCTACTGAATTGGCTGGTACCATAGAGTTTGTGCATGCTCTCTCTCCAACGCAAACCAGATGTGGGGTTCTATAGCCAAGTAATTCTGCTACATGGGTCAGTGACAGATAAGGGTTGGTAAGATGAGAAAATTAAAAATATGTTTAAACCTTTAAAACAAGGTTTGCTAAAGTGTATACTTTGTATTTCTGTTGTATTCATATTATTTAATATGACGTGTATGCTATTTTTTTAACAAAAAATAGAACTAACAGCCTGTTAAATTGTCAAATGGTGTAACCAAAAAAATGACAAATATCTAATATTTCACACCTCCTTCATGCAATTGCTCTCATGAAATTACTAGTTTATTTTGTAATATCCTATGAGAATATGTTTTATTATATTTATTTCTAAATTTAAATTATATGGGTTTTTTTTTTTGTACTGAGCAAGGCCATATGCTGTAAACATCTTGTTTTCTGTCTATTCTTTGACCATTTGAGTAAAAATTGTTTAAACAACCATTATTACAGTAAAGTAGAGTATTAAATCATTATCCATATACATTTTTTTGTACATTATTAGTATTTTAGACAAAATACTGGTTACACCAATTGACATAAATCGGTTACACCAATTGACCATGAAACATTTATAGCAATAGAACAAGAAATTGACACAGGCATCAAGGTAAACTGAATTGGATATTTTGATATGTATTCATGTCATTCATCATATTCCATATCAAATATCATTTCATAACATCAATGAAGAAACTTGTGTTCTATTTGATTTCAATTCAGTTCTCATACAATTTCAGTCTATACCCATTATTTTCAAAGAGAGTGAGATAAAGGGCCCTATTTTCGTGATGCAAAACCTGACGCAAAGCATATTATTATTCTGACGCAATGTTTTTTCCTATCTTACACTTCACTTTTATTAAATAATGCGCCCAGGGGTGAGGCAATTACCGATATAAGGTGTGATCTGGCACATGATCTAAAAATCGCTATCTTATACTGACTAAAAGCATTATGCCACTGACCAAGAAAAGCCTGCTGGTCTATAGCGAAAGGCGCATATGAAACACAGCTGAAGACGCACTGTCACGAGATGTAAGCAGCAATTCCTCTGCAGAATAAATGTCCGGTTATTTATTCAGTCATTCGAACATTATAGGGGGAAGTTTTGCTTTTTTCAGGCTATGTTTTTGCTGGTAACCCATTGTCAGTCAATATTAATTAAGTAATTAACTGTGTATAACTGTTTTGTCATTGACTATGACACCACAGTGAAGATAGTTTCACTATATGTTCAATTAATAGACAAGTGCAGATGTGTGTAGCCTATACTCTACTCGGTTTTAGTAAAGAATGGCTTAGTGGAATACCTGTTCCATACGGTCTTGCGTACAAGCAGATTCCTTCAAATACACTGCTGACTATCAAAATACTGATGCGCTGTTTGAAGTTGCCCTGCTTGCTGTTAAAGGGAATGACATATGTCCTCCTCATTGGTTTAAAGGATGTTAAGCCCAAAACACACCCATGACTGATTAAGAAACATAAGAGCCACCTTTTCGCCAGGCACCTGACGTTTGATAACAAAACCACCCCGAATGTGGACTGGACAAATTCCTAAATGTATTTACGCTATTTGCTAGTGACCATGCATTTTATATTGCTAAATTAGGGCCCAAAGTGTGTGTGAGAGAGAATAAGAGTGAGTGAAAGAGTGGGTATGATAATTTCTTAACAACCAACCAACAGCAGGGTCTGCGTTCACATGCACTCTGTGGCGAGACAAGTTTTTCTTGCTTGTAAGTGGCATCCATTGGGGGACAAGAGGTACATTTTATATATAATAAATGTATTTATATTATTTATTTATAATTTGAACATACTGTTTACATACATCATTTAAAACGAAAAGCTTTGACATTTCAAATCGCTTAAATTGCAATCTAATTAAACCTTTTTAAAGCTATTGTTCATGCTAAACAGTTAGTCACTATTTAAATTATAAAAATAACATAATTGGCACCTAAAATTACATACTCTTGGCCCTGAATCTGATCAAACTGGTCTCAAACAGAAAAGAGTCAAATGGTGTAACCGGTTACACCATTTGACATTTCTATTTAAAAGCAAAATTTGCAGGCATTATTATGGACAATTATGTACACACTTCACCTTTATGTGAATATTCAAACACAGTTTTTACATTAAATTGAATATTTAATGATTATTATGATTTATCAACATTTTTAATAGGTCATACCATTTGACATGTAACCTAAGCTTGCCTGGCCATGGCCTAAAAACACTATTATGTTACTTTTAAGAGACTAACCTTGACTCATAGCAGTTGGGGTCTTGAAGGGTCCTTCTCTATGACATAATTTCCTGTCACATGATTCTCTGACATAATACATACAAAATTGCTCCTTAAATGGTGGTTACACCACTTGACATTTTAAGTGGTTGATGTGACAGACACGATTCCCCATATTAATTCAAACATTCAGAACAATGGGGTTTCATTACTTGTATTAAATATTGAAAAGTTCTTGTGCAAGATCATGCCATATTATTTTAGAAGGGATTTTGGAGAGTATTTTACATTTTTTTCAGCAAGTGTAATTATTTGGTTCATGTTTTTGTGGTTACACCGTGTTGACAATTTTACCCAAATTCAGTTAATACTCTTTCAAAATTAAATAAATCCAAAACTTTAAGATTAGGGTTTGATGAAAATGATATTTGAAAATAAATTTTAAATGTATGTAACCCATATGTACACAAAAAAATGAGCGTCACGTCATTGACCCACATAACGTTGAAAACAGATAAATGTGTTTATTCGAAGCACACATACAAATACTGTTTGCTTACTTGACTAGCCTACTTCAAGTATTAGCCTACGCACAATAGATTTGTCTTCTTTAGCCTACATAATGCACAGGCTACACGTTGTAAACAAAAAGCAGCTGTGACAGGCAGCGGCCGTGATATATTCTAAGGTCATATCTCGTGATCTTGTGAACTCTACAAGCCCCCACCCCTCACTTTCGACAACCACATCGGAGATTTTTTGTAATGTCGCGTGTATGTCGTTCACACACACGTCCGTATAAGGTCAGTATTAGGTCCGCAGGTTAGCATCATATCTGAATCATCCGAAGGGTAGGACCTCCGTTTGACAAACCTCTGCATGTACTCCGGAGGTTATATCTGAAAGCGCTTACACATACACATGCACATACACTCACACACACACACACACACACACACACACACACACACACACACACACACACACACACACACACACACACACACACACACACACACACACACACACACACACACACACACACACACACACACACACACACACACATACACATGCACATACACACACACACACACACATACATACACACACACATACACACACACACACACACACACACACACACACACTCACATACACACACACATACCGCATACACACACACAGACACACACACATACACTCATACGCACACACACACACACACACACACACACACACACACACACACATACACACATACACATGCACATACACTCACACACACACGCACACACACACACACACACATATGCACACACACACGCATACCGCATACACACATTTATATACACAAATACACACGCATACAGACTCACACACACATGCATACACACACACACACGCCCACATACATACATACACGCACACTGCACACACACACACACACACACACACACACACATACACATACACATACACATACACACACATGCTGACACTTATGCGTACACACATGAATGCACACAGGCACAAACACTCACAGTGGTGCATGTGCATACACTCACATACAGTTACCTTAACCAGCACGGAAACAATAGCCACTTATACATTTATGCTTTATTGCTTTATGATCTCCTTGTGTGTGTGTGTGTGTGTGTGTGTGTGTGTGTGTGTGTGTGTGTGTGTGTGTGTGTGTGTGTGTGTGTGTGTGCAGTCCTGGGGAAGATCCGCAGTGCTGTGGGCAGTGCTCAGCTTCTCATGTCTCAGAAATTCCAGCAGTTCAGAGAGCTCTGTGAGGAGAACCTGGTGAGAAAAGTTTTTTAATCTCTCTCTCTCTCTCTCTCTCTCTCTCTCTCTCTCTCTCTCTCTCTCTCTGGTAACCATGTAATGACTTGTTCAGTCTGATACACAGCATCGACCTTACCCAAAGATGTCCTTTCTTACTTGAAAGACAAAATGCCATAATGAACTTAAAACATTATCCACCTGGCATTGTCTACACTGCATTGGTAAATATGGTGTTTTTTGCATGTCATGACTGCTGATTGAGTTAAAGGATTCCGTTTGTCTGACTTAGCGTCGGTCCACCCAACAGAACCCCAATGCCCATCCCAGGCCCGTGTCCCAGGATCTCGCTGGGTTCTGGGACATGTTGCAGCTGTCCATCGAGAACATCAGCCTCAAGTTCGACGAGCTGCACCAGCTCAAAGCAAACAACTGGAGACCACTGGACCCGCCTGAGCGCAAGGTAAAGCCGGCGGGGTCCATCCTGTCTCCGGGGAGCCAGATGGCTGTGATTTAACACGTGCATCGGTCATTTGTCTGTGTCCAGTACAGCTGCTGTGTGTTCACCCAGCTGAGTGTTAACAGAAGCCCACTTGAGCCTCTTATTCATGTGCATGCAGGACTGCTGCTGTTATAAACCATGATGTTTTAACACGTCTTCCTCACCCAGTGGTCTGGCAGTCGCCTTGCTTTAAGTGTGTGTGTGTCTTTTTTGCCAAACTACTCCTTAAAGTTGTGGTTCATAGCACCATAATTCCACATTTGTTTCTTGGGGCCTTAAACAAGCGTTTTACAGGAACGCCTAGTACAGCATACACACACATGCAAAAGTCAGGTGCGCCATCCACTGGTGGTGTGTGCTGTAGTAATGTCAGTAGAGTCGGCTGTGTACCTGTAAACTCATGGCTGTGATTTTGTTTATGATTTTTGTCATTGGCTCTTGTTTTCTGAACATCGTCTCCATGTCATGTTCTGTTTTGTTCTGTTTGTTTTTTATTGACAGTGAGCTGTGGTTTAGCTGGCGTCATTCCATCTGGCACGCACCGGGGACGGGGGGCAACCGCACCCCTCCCCTTCGCCCTGACCGCTCACCTTTGCCTGGCCGTGTTCTCATACAGCACGCAAAAAAAAACGGCCACTCTCGCACTAGCAGCGGCCTCCCGTCCGTCCGTACGTCCGTCCTTGCGTCCGTCTCATCCCGTTGCGCTGTCTGTCTCTCTGTGCGGATGCTTTTGCGCGCACCGTTGTGTGGCTGTCCATCCGCACCCGTCCTCTCCTCTCTCTCTCTCTCTCTCTCTCTCTCTCTCTCTCTCTTGCTCTCATGTTCACTGCCTCGTTAGCGGTGACAGTGGCAGATGCAGCAGCAGCTAACTGACTGACTGACCATTTGTCCTCCCCCCCTCCCCCTGTTCAGGAGCGCAAGCTGCCTCCCCCAGTGCCAAAGAAACCCCCGAAAGGCCACCCGCCGCTGGCCAGAGACCGCTCTCTGGAGAGCACCGAGAAGCAGCGGCAAGAGGCGCGCAAGCGGCTGATGGCGGCCAAGCGGGCCGCGTCGGTGCGGCAAAACTCGGCAACGGAGAGTGCAGACAGCATTGAGATCTATATCCCGGAGGCCCAGACCCGATTATAAGCCTCTGTGATGACTTCTTACACACACACACACACACACACACACACACACACACTTGCTCTTGCACTTGCTCACCACCCTACCACATTAGAGCCTAGGCCATATTAAAGATTAGCTCCTCAGGCGTACAGTGGACTGTAAGCCACATGCACACTCACAAACTCAATCACTCAAAGACTCTCTTACATCGAATCAAACTATAAATACATACATACCATATAGATTTGTATTCACACTGCCAATGCCAGGCTGGGGATGTAGTTACAACAGACACACACAACACACACACACACACACACACACACACACACACACACATACTCGAAGACATATCCAAATGTTTGAACTGACAGACAAACTTAGACATATTTGTATCTTTTCTTGTAAACGGACAGCCATCTCAGACACTGACATAGAGACATGTGCATAGCACAAACACACTCAGTGGGATGGCATAGGCATGGGCACAACCCCAGGCACAAACACAGACGCACTTAACACTGAGGTGAAAGGGCAGGGTGCTTGTAAAATAATCTCTCATATGTCTCTTTTTTTCTGTAGGGGATAAGAGGAATGCCACACATTTAGTTTTCTGTCTCTTTCCTCCACCCCTCCTTAAACCTCCTCATCCCTCTCTCTCTCTCTCTCTCTCTCTCTCTCTCCAAACCACCAGATTATAGCCCTCTAGCAAACGCTTTCATGTAGGTTCTGTCCAGTAAAAGGAAAAAAAAAATGTTGAAAAAAAACGGACCCTTCTCATCAAAAGGTTCTGCCAGTGCCACTGTTTTATCTCATGATCTGCATCACCAGTCTCCCATAGGCACCGTCCAGTATTTAACCCGTTCACCTGGTCATCGGCCTTCCTGTGAGTCCCCCTCAGCAGGTTACACCCCGTGATTTTTATTCCCTCAAAACAAGGCCAAGGCGTTCCAAGAGTGATTGCTGAAATGGAATGTCGACCTAAGACAAAACATGAGAATGAACATCTGCCACATCAGAGACTCTAATAATAGCCATTCTTTCCGGTTGCGCTGCGCCGGGACTCCTCTGCACACTCGAGGCCATGTTGTTGTGTGTGGTGTGGAACGGTGCAGTGGGCCCGGTTTGAGATGGCTGCCTTTCGCACAATGTTGGATACCAGAAACATTTCACAGACTGATTCACCAGATGCCACTACTGCCCGTCTGAAGCGATTCGTCCACCTTTCTTTTTTATGTTTGATTGTACCACAATTGGAAAACAACAATGGTGAACTCAGAACAGGGTATAAAATGCTTAAGCAATATTTGTTTGGAGTGCAAACGGACAAACCGTGGCCATGTGCACACTGTAACCTTGTGGTATGGAGATCTTTTTTTGGCAAAGGTTGGCTCACAGATGATGAAAAGGATGAAAAGGATGAAAAGGATGCCTTCACTACTCTGTAGCTAAGATCTGTTTCTGTAGAATGCTGATGCTTGCTATTGTGAACGGGAGTCGTTGCTCTTACCCCAGAGAGAATGTATTTTCTCTCTTAGAACCTCTCATGTCATTTGTGGCATATCCCTAGAACACACACTATTCGTTCATGTATATTTCAATAAGCGACTTCCTGGTCTATTTCTAGAGTGGGGATCTTATGTGAATTTGTATGTTAACTCTCGGAGGGGCTTTGGCACTCTAAAACACACACACACACACACACAAAACACTAAAAGTAAGTGACAGGACTTCTAAATGCAATGTCTCACCTGATTTTGTTTTTCTACATGATCTATTTCCAGTAGCAAGTTCAGTGGCTTACTGATTATTCTCTCAAAACTTTCTCTTGAACTCGGCTGTCTTTCTGGCGTTCGTGGGAAAGGCGTGTTCGTGTAAGCAGGTGTGGTGAGTCCCAGGTGTGGGGGGCACGCGTGCATCTGAGAGGACCCATTGAGTCGCCCTGTCTAACCCTGCAGCCTGGTGGACACAGAGCAGTTCAACTCTCAGGAAGAGGTGGGGATGTGGCTGGTACAGCAAAAATCAGGGTCTCCTGCTGGTGGTGTTCTCCCTCTGTGTGTGTGTGTGTGTGTGTGTGTGTGTGTGTGTGTGTGTGTGTGTGTGTGTGTGTGTGTGTGTGTGTGTGTGTTTTGAGAGAATGTGAGCTGGCAATATGTCTATGATGTGTGGGTAGGTGGGGGGGCTGAAAATTGAGTATACTGTATGAATGTCTGTGTGTGTGTGTGTGTGTGTGTGAGCGTGCAGGTCTTAAAAAGTGCTTCCTAATTACTTAGGTTCATACAATGTTTAACCTTTCTCATTCTATCGGGATGAAGTCAAGTAGCCTCATGAGCATATACAGTCTGTACAGAACAATCTCAGCCCCCTCATCTTTCTTTGGGAGTCCTTGGTGTTTGTACAAAAAAATGAAAAATGAAGAGGATGTTCCTATAAGCATGCAGACACACAGTAACATAGACTTAGATTGGATCTCTACTATCATTTATTGTTTTTATTCACTTGTTTATTTAGTCATTTATTTATCTATCTATTTATTTATTAAATGTATTTATTTAATGACAATTTATTTTTTACTGTTTGAAATATGTTTAGTGATCTGTCATGCTGCCCTCATTTTGTGAATATGTTTTAATGTATGTATAGATATTATACATTATGTGCATATTTATGATGGACACCAAATAAAATCATTAAGGAACTCTCCCCATTCTTGTTGTCATTTTAAAGGTATGCAACCAACATATTTTTAATTGAATCTGTTACAGTGGAACTTGGTAATAGATAGATAGATAGATAGATAGATAGATAGATAGATAGATAGATAGATAGATAGATAAGAGAGATAGATACTTTATTGATCCTCAAGGGGAAATTCAAGAGATGTGTGATGACAAACTTAATTTGCACACTTTCTGGACTTCCTTGCCTTGAATTATGGACTTTAAGAGTGGGGAAATTGGCATCTAATTCATGCATATACCCATATACCAGGCCTTTACTGTAAATAAATATATATTTGGCATGGTGATCACTATTTTGCATTGAGGGGATGGTTTTGCTCCCTGTTGCCCTCCTGTGGCCAAAATTCAGTTGACAAAAGAATCCTTTAAAATCAGAATGTAGGTGTAGCAGTTTCAAAGTTGTAGAGGCTGGTAACTCTGGATCCTTATACCTTGGTTACTCTCAAGTCAACTTGAACCAGTTCTACATCTTTTATATTTTCCCGACTGAACTGGTCAAATAACATGCAAATAACAAGCTTGACCACTAGAGGGGGGTGTTGTGGCCATTTCAATTCAAACACGCTCAACAGTACCCATTTAGCCTACATTATTATTATTATTGCATTATTATTATTCTTTATATACAATGTCCTATGTGTGCATACATATGAGGCTTTAAATTGAGGTAGCACACGAGTATGTTTCACTAGTGAGGACCATCTAATTTGGAGTAGCGATATAATCTCTCTGGAGGTGTCTGGAGTCAAAGCCACCACATGGTGTCGCCACATGAAATGCGCAGGCAACTGGGCCAGAGTGAGAGAGTGAGTGAAGTAACGTCTCAAGAGAGTCGAGACTAATGCCATGACAAATTGTGTTGGCACTGTTGATATTGTAAATGTATGTGTAATGTGATTCTCTGTCAGCCGGTCACAGAATTACCTGTTTTGGAATGTTAATAGTTATTATTTTGGCAGGATAACATTTGGGAAAACCTATACATAGTTAATATTTTATGTGTTTGTTTGTTTCATCCGGATAGCTATCGCCTCTGAAGAAAATATCAAGTATTTTAGAATGTGTTTTACTGATTAAGAAAATAGAGAATTATCTAAGACTGATATTTGCTGTGCTAGACTTTTTCTCAATTTTCATTGTCAACTATGCACATATGCATTACAGTTTTTTTCTGATTGCTTAAGCACATTTTTTGTAACTATGGCTTTTTTTGCAAAACTCTACACACAAATAGGAAAACCTTTCACCCAATCAGCAAAACATTGTAGTTCTCTTGCAAAAGCTAACACACCTTGCTTAACTCTTCACACCTTCGTAAAAACAGATGTTTTCGTATCAAACAGTAAACACAAGCCATCACAATAATAAGCACACAATGTGCCAACTACACACTGATGGTCTGAATAAAAAACACATCTGGCTTTTGCTTTCTCTGTGCACAAGGTAGACTATGTCAGTTTGAGGTCATACTTTTGTCATAGTTCTGTAAACATACAGGGATCCAAACTTCAAGTATTGGTGTTTATTTACACACATCAAAACAAACACAAGTGTGTTTTTCCAAGTCAAAACACAAAATAGCAATTTCACTGACAAATCAATTCACTGACAAAACAAATCAGCCTACATCGGGTCGTCTCTCTCAAAATTCCGTCTACATCACATGCAATGTCCTAGTCCAAGGCACCGGGAAAAACATATTCTGGAATTATGTATCCAGGCCTGACATGACAATATCCCCACATGTAGACTGTTTTTGTTACAAAATTGCAAACTGAGTGCAAAGCAGTGTTTGTGCTTTTAGTTTTGCGAACTCAGTGAGTGGTTTTGCTATAAGTATTAATAGTTTTAGAAATTGTGCTATAAGAATCACAGTTGTGTTTAAGCATTCAGAAAAAAACTGTAAAAATGCCATATGGCTATGCAAAGATATATTATGACAGTAACATTTAAACGCTTGGGTCACTCCTGTAGACCCGTTTCCTGAAGGAAAAAAACATCGATAATCCGATTTCATAGGCTACCATATTTTACTCAAGTGTTAATCTTGAAGTTTCACTTAAAGAGAGGACCAACAGTTGGACAGTGTACTGAGTGGTTCCGCGTCCAAGACAGTGTCCGTATTGAAACATAAGGTTTATGCAGTCCCATGGCAGAATATGTCCTTGATGACTTATTTTCGGGGCTATAGGCTTAGCGAGTCTCTGCAGAGCCAGACAGTGTCCACTTGGTAGCCTATCCTGCGTTGTTTTGGGACGCCAGTGAGGAAATCCCTAATCTCTCTCTGTGAAACTGCCTGAGGGCAACCACAGACTCAGATTAACCCTCGAATCAATTAGTTCGGAGAATAATGAATCAATAATCTTCTTAATCTTTAGTGAGGATAAACCAATTATAATTTCCACACCTTTTGGATATGTTTGACCATTGAAAGGATTTTGATCTGTGATGTCTCTTTCACAGTCCAGTTCAAGTCCAGGTGTCAGGTAGCCTATATGGGCTGGTAGGATATTTTTAGGAAATTACTGTGTTCTATTTTTCATTCATGTATTGCCTGACATTGAAGAAAACTGGACGATGGTAGACTTCAATCATATAAGATAAATGACCTTACCTGGAACTCTATGTCCTGAACTACTAGGTGATACATATTACGTTCATATTGTAAGGCCTCTTTGCAGAATCTACTGAATAGTCTGCCCATTTCACAGAAATATTGTGTATGTGAGGGCTGGCTCATTCGCACACCTCGCGGTGTAGAGGGTTGGCTACCGCAGCACTGGAAAATTGGGACACAATATCCGAGGCACACAAGTTTAGATGTGACAATTTAAAGAATGGGTCGTTTATTCACCTCTTTGAATAACGTGAATCTCTGCACACCCCATGACCACGGTTCTAATTTGTCTGGCAATCTGGAGAGCGAGCGCGCTGTGCGCAGCTTCTATGGCTATGGCGCATGTGGCGGGATTCCCAGGGACTCCCAGTGTTAGACAGCTTGCGCATCAAGCCAGCCTTCTACAAACTCTGACCTTTCCGATCTCCGATGAAAACAGCCCTCGACTGCTCTCTCTACCAGCCAGCCTTTTTAGGTACCAGGTCAATCAATGAAAAGCACAGACTGCGATCACAAGAAAAGAAACATTGCGAGCAGAGGAGCAACGTGTTGTTGAGTATCAGGGTGACTTAAAGTTCTTTCGTTGAATACAGATTCAACAAGTTCATCTCTTTGCCTCACTAATGTTATGTTGCCAAAGACAATACACGTTGCCAAATTATGACGACAACAGAGCTATGATAATGCACACAATTGTTTGGCGTCGTCAGATCAATGTTTTCTAAAAGATTAGCACTTAGGAGAAGTCTATTTATGAGTAGTTAATTTACTGTCAGGAAATGACTCGTAAATATTTCCTTTTATCTCCCCTTTCTCTAATCCTCTTTAACACAGATTACATGGATTAAGGGTGGCTCTAGGGGATTAAGTCGACCTGTCGCAATGGGTAGTCGACGCTTTAAACAAGCAATACATAATCAACTATATATTTGCTTCATATTTGCTTCAACAATTGTTTCATTCTTATAATAATTTCAACCACAATCAAAGATATCCCAGATACTCTCTGGTTCATGAATTCTAATGCACCATGACTTGAGCAATACGACGTCTCATTTATAACTTCTCATTGTACCGTCTGTTCAACAAATGCAAGTGCTGTTATTCCCATGAGTGTGTTCGCTCTGCAGAAGTCTCCACCACTGAGATGGTTGACATTAGAAAATTGATTGCACAGAGGTGACGGTCACGGTCCCCTCCACCCTTTTAGTCGCAGGAAAGAGGTGCTCTGTTGGGCAGCAGGTTCCTGCTCAGGTGCGACCAGCCTGGGTCGGCAGCCATCCTACAGGTGTGTTGACTTTAAACAGGGCAGGAATTTCTTAAGTGAAAACATACACAATTTATTTAGATAACAAAGGTCAAGACAAAGGAAAGCAAACTCAATATAAAGCGACTGGCGTTTTAATGGAGTAAACAATGTTCTGTTTCATTTGGAATCGCTTTTCCAAAATAACACATTTTTACATAGACACTCAAATAAAAAAGTTCATATAATAAATGAAGCCACACATTTGATCCAAACAGCAGCCGCAGCGTAACACTCTCCATTTATTATTAGCAATGGGTTGTCACTGACTAGCAAAGAGCGCAAGTGGTCCGTTTCCCACGGATTGTCCTTCAGAGTGCAGCTTGCGGCGTGGTGCGACATACACTTTTTCTTTCTTTTTTTCATTCAGGAGAACAAAAAGACCCCCTCCAACTGGCTTTGTGTACGCGTGGATAAGGGTTGTTTATAGACTTCGACCAGTTAGCATCTCAGGTACCAGCATAATTTGTTGTGAGGTGGCTGACAAACGTCCTCTTTGGCCACCACTGTGAGGCCACGCTGCTTTTATGCGCGTACCAGCCCCTGTCATAATAAAACCATACGCATGGCAGTGAGCGCGCTGTCGCCTCAACTGGTCCATTTATATGTGTTTGTTTTTTAAGGACAACTCCAATGGACTCTTGGGCAATGCATTACGTGGAAATATAATAACAACAATAATAGCCCTGGTGTCAGTAATTTTCAGATTGCGTTTATAGACAAGTCGAAATGCTTTCGACGATCACGCAAACCTGTTGAAACGTTGGATATTATTTATGGATTGGTAGCCTATTGTTAAATTTAAATAGTTTTTAAAATATTAGCGGTGATTGCATCGATAACTAGGCTATAAGATACGTATGCGTTTGCGTTATGCGTTTACACAATTTAAATATGAAATCAAATGGCTAGTACAATGGATGGCCTTTATAGGTAACAAATAATTAGGAATCCTTAATTGCTTTAGGAATGAGTTTAAAGGGAATCGAGGTTTTCTTTTTTGAGGCTATTGTTGATATATCCATCGTACCAGGCAAATGTTTGTGTGCCGTGAAAAGCGCTTTTGAACCCCAAGAATATTGTGCAGTTTTGCATGTACCAAAGGGATACCAGGAATAGCCTACTGTATCACCATAAAATCCCCAGATAACTGCTGATCAAAGTCCATTATCCACTGCCTGCAATCATAACTATTCGTCGTTTTGTGTGTTATTACTGTTAAGGCCTATTACATAGTAAACTTCAATTCAAACGGGCTTAAATGTAAATGAAAGGTGGACTGAATTGCATACTTTCATTATGTTAAAAAGTGGACACACGCAACTGATTTCCCCCATCTTTTATCTGCACCGACTGCTTTCACATGTGAGCTTTTCGGCTAGATAAGGACACTTAATATCATAAATTAGGGACTTGCAAAGTGATGTTTCACTGAATACTGTTTTGTCCCCATAAGTGTTCCCTTATGTTCTCCTGATTGTTTTGTAAACCGGCGAGTGCACACAGTCGATAACGTGGCGGACCCGTTCGTAATGATTGATGTACATCCTATTCCCCGGCCAGTTTTCTTTAAATGACAGCGCCTTTCACTGGCGTTACTTGTATACAAATGTTTGCGCTTTATTAGTGGTCCTCAAGGAGAACCCAGGGGTGGGTTCAATGGGCTGGAAGGCTTGATAATTAAGTGCTCACTGGTTTTAACCTCCTGCACGCAGGCCGTAGAGTGGGTGTATACCTGCTTCAGACGTGTCTCCGAGGTGACAGGTCAACAATGGTTATTTTTTCTGCCCACTAATAGCACAGAATAACTTGGCTCATTGGGTTTTGTTGCCACTCTTTGCCAAAAGAACACAAAAACGAAGGCAGCACGTGCAGGCCATCATCGCCTTTCCCCAACCCATGGTACGACCTTTCAGCATCTTTCAACAACCACAGTCAATATAATCTAAACAAAAAAGCGTAGTGCCCGAGCTCAGACTTATGTGTGAACAGTAATTCTGAGTTTGGTGCAAAAAATATTACATTTCCAGTCGGTATGTCTTTAAATGGGAAATAACAAATAGCCTACCTATAATGATACTAAGGGGAAATAAAAAAAAAACTAATAATGCTACTAAAAATACTGATTATTTGAAAGCGGACTCTTATTTAATAACATTTACCTATATTATGTATGAGGATGCAACTGCACGTTTAAGTTTAGGTAGGCTATTTTAGTTTAATGATCAGTCTGTGCATTTAATTTTTATCTGTCCATTGACCTAAATAATAAAAGCTTTATAAATTGTAAACTAATCAAATATTTTATTAGTTATTTATTTGTTATTTACAATGGGGATTTTGCCATACACCAGAATCACGTTAGGAGGGGTCAAGGGGAGTGGTTAGAAAGGCTTATGTTTTAGGTGCGCTGTCTCCGCTGTGGATAGAGAGAATGCCGCGCACTGATTGGTTGGCGCTCTTGGTTGATGGCACGCGACAGTGGATGTAGTTATAAGTGTCCTCGCGTGCCGGTCCTCAGCTGAAGTAACTCTTGAACATCCAGGGAAGAGTACTAGACGTGGGCAACAGTTGTTACTGGGCAACGAGCAAACAACTTTTTGAAAAAACATGGACACAATGTTGGATCCGTTCTCGGGGCTGGACTCCTTCTCCTCCCCTTATTTTGACGACGATGACTTTTTCACAGACCATTCCTCTAGAGACCATTTGGACACGGACGAGTTTCTAGATGACGACGTCAACTTCTTAACCAGTCAAATCCAAGAGTATTACAAAGATAGCCGGATTACGCACGATGGGGAATACTGCGACGCTGGCAACTTTTCGTTCTCGTCTTCATCATCCACGTTCTCTTACGGCTGTGCAGACAGCACCTCGGAGCTGTCCCCTCACGGAGACGATGGGCTGCTGCTAAAGAGGCGGAGACGCATGAGATCCGAAGTAGAGATGCAACAGTTGCGCCAAGCTGCCAATGTCCGAGAGCGCCGCAGGATGCAGTCCATTAATGACGCGTTCGAAGGTCTACGATCTCACATCCCAACTCTGCCATATGAGAAGAGGCTTTCCAAAGTTGATACTTTACGCCTGGCCATAGGCTACATTAACTTCCTTGCAGAGCTTGTGCAGTCCGACATGCCAATTCGGAACCCCCACGCTGATGCTCTGAACCAACCCAAAAAGGTTATAATTTGCCACAGGGGAACAAGTGAGTAGTGTTACTATATTATTATTGTTGTTGTTGTGTTGTTGTTGTTGTTGTTCTTGCTGTTGTCAACGTGTCCTGTCTCAATAACTAACATAAAAACTTTTCTTGTGCCTTAGGATCTCCTTCTCCAAGTGACCCTGATTACGGTCTGCCTCCTCTCGCCGGTCATTCTCTGTCCTGGACAGATGAGAAACAGCTGAAGGATCAAAATATTATTAGGACAGCAAAGGTCTGGACCCCGGAGGATCCAAGGAAGTTGCACTTAAAGTCATCTCTCAATAATATTGAGAATGAGCCTCCATTTGACTTAATATCCTAAGGCACTGTAATAATTTTATTGTATACACATATGTGTATTGAACTGTATGGATGTATCCATGTATTTTTCTCACGTTTCTTTGTATAAGTGTATATATTTATATTTCTTGTAACCCTTTTTTGTTTATTTGAAAAGGTCACCGGCAATCATCATTAATAGTATGGTTATTTAATTGTTTTCAATGATTCAGTAATATATTGTTGTTTCTTAATTTAACGTTAATTGTATGTAAAGATTAAATATAAAGCATATATTTTTATAATGAATGAAAACTTGAAAGGTCCCTATTTATGATATTCTGAATAAAAGCTCTTATACTGTATGACTTTGGTGTTTTGCAAATCAATTCCATGAAACGTGATTATCCATAATACAAAATAACTTACCAGAAAATTACCAGAAAAGCGCCAAATTATAGAATCAGTTCAATTAATCTAACACAAAATAACACAGACGAGTCTGCAATGCTTAACGAACAGACCGCATCTTGACACCTCAACAACGGTTGGTGTTAATGGAAATTTAGTCGTATGGCTGAGCCTGTCATCAAGGAGGCGTGTTAGATAATTAGAATGGATAGATGTGTTGGGCATCAAATAAGATATGCATACAAAGTGGTGAGACAATTTATTACGTGTGTTTACAACACATTCGGACACTTAACATGTAAGCGCAACATTGACATGATGCATGGCAAAAATGTACTGTGATCGCGTAAAGGTGTAAAATCAGACAACCAGGCTTTCTGAATGTAGGACTATTAAGAGGCATGGCTATTCAACAGCCCATGTGCTGCAAGGGGCTGTTGCCCATGCACAGTGCAGGTGCTTCCAGACGATTTTTTCCCGTGGTATCGGGCTGCTGCCCCATATAGCTGGCCGTCTGTCTTGTCTACGTCAGCTATCAGAGTTATTAAGAGGTAGGCAAACAGACGTCCATGCCCACACATCCAACCCAAACCTGTGAAGCGTGCCTAGAGAACATCATCTAACCGGCTGCTCGGAAAAATCAAAGGACGCAAGGTAGTCCCTACAATTTTGCACTAAACTTTGCAGCTCGATACAATTAGCTTGTCTAGCCTGCATATTATTATTGGTAGTCGACGTAGAAATAGTAGCCAAGTAGTGATAGAAGTACTACTAGTAGTATTGTTGTTGTTTTTGATGATATGCCACGGAATCAATTACCAACAGCTTGTGAAAACAAAGTTTGTCATCATTTCGAACTGAGCGTTATTGCTGACATTCAGCATGTATGCTAGACTTATTATGTACAGACATCTCATTAATGGAACCAAAATCTGAGTGCTTGACGTGGGAGGCAAAAAAACCATGTAATCTCATTACGGTCATTATAAAGTCTAATGCTAGCAAGTCAGACTTAATCTGAATAAATGACCCCCGAATCCAGCGACTTCGTCTTTGGTCAGTGTAACATTTCAATTTGGTTTGGTAAAGTGCCTGGAAACAATATAGGAAAGCTTACAGCATTGTTTCCTGGCACTTTTTACTATTGTACTCACCCACAAAACTATGCAAAAGCATCCTTTTGCAAGTACCGGTGAAGCGGAAGGGATACGCTTACCCAGTGAAACACCACTGTCTATCTTGTCACTCCATTGCTTGGTCTTGGCAAGTCCTTAAAGAACCATTTACTGCCTGTCACGTTTTATACTGCGCCCAAGACAACTGAAAGTTTAATGCCACTGGCATAACATAAAGAGTTCTCATATATAGGCTAACCAAGAATAATGTGCATTCTTAGGCTAATACGGTGTGGAGTTTCTGGACAACACAAACGTTGCACTAATGCCTCATGGTGCTAATTATGCTTGAATAAACTGGCATTCCGCGCTTTTTCAAAACATTTAGCTCCATTAACAGAGAGTAAATAAGCAAGCCGACATAATTTCGACGTTTGGTCGTTCTGTAAAACTGATTTTCGGACAAACTAATCGAGCAGATTCCAGATACCTTTTGCACATTCCTGAAAGTGAAAACCGACCATTCTGTATCTTACTAAATGTAATCCTCATTAAGCCCATGTTAATTATTGGGAACGACGCCTAACAAGATTCTCATAAGCTGTAAATCTGATGGATTATCGCGCTCAAAATATAAATGGCAACTGCAAATCCATGAGCCCATCGCGTTTTGATTAATGTGTCCGCACTCTGGCATCGGGGTACCAGCTGCCAGCATTGAGCAAACACCAGTTGAGCCTACGCAAAATAACTCTCCTGGGTAAATCCTCTTTCGCCAAGCCCCTTGGTGCCCATTGGCAATGACATTACGTAAGGCTCCATTCGCTGTTTCTACATATTTGTCATCATCAAAAATAAATTATTCCCACAACGGGATGTGAGTCTGGGTCGACCAACAGGTGTTTGAATTTGGCTTGCAGACGCTGGCTCAGGAGGGAAGGGAGTACTTGGTTGCCAGAATAGAGGCTGCTCAGGCGCCCCTCATTTAACACGGTGTGGATGTCCTGAACAATTGCAATGATATCTTTATTGCAAGGCCTATGTTCTAGGCAGTAGCATATCCATTCCCGCGGAGGTTCTCCACGATGCACCTGGTATTTCAAACTTGGTCTTTTTGTGCGCCCGAGTCCTGGACAGCAGCTGCTTAAAACAAGCAAAGAGAGAGGCCCTTGCTTTAGCGTCTCCAAGATGTGTTGGCATGGTTTTCTTGTCTTTAATGCGCCATTAACCATTGTCGTTGCACAATATGGGAACTGTAAAGCATGATGTATGTTATAATAAAACGCATTTGCCACGATAGACCCAGGCAGAAAGCTCTAATGTGAGCCAGCAAACTGTTAAGGCATTGTTTTGTCCTCTACAGCAAGCAGACAATTAAACTCGTGACCACTGGCGAGCCTTCATCAGCCAATTAAATTTATGTCTGCTAATTTTTCAAGCTGAAAAAAGAGACTCGATGTGGGCTCCCAAGGACGCTGATTTTGTGCCATCACCTGGCGTTCAGTTCCATTTACACAGAAGAGAACACCCTGAGCCTCTCCTAGAGTTACTCTGCTAACACCATGTCCTCACCAACCTATACGATTGCCTCCACCTCATACCAGCTAATACATTTACGAGAATTTAATTGTTTCGTGGCTCCAATTTTATTTATAAGATTAGGCAGATGTTACGATTGACAACTAAAAGCTCTGAATCTACTTTTAGGTGAAAGGATACCAGTGAATTCCATGTGCAGCACAAAGCGCTTTGGGTATCTTCAGATAAAACATGTACCACGATAAACAGACTTCAACCTGCTCTATTGTCAGCTATTGTGTCGTTTTGAATAATTAAGGTTAATAAGAAAAGGTTTATACTTTCAATGCCAGCGCCACAGGTGCGGGGTGACATGATGAATGATGTGCCTGATTTTTGCCAAGCTCGAGAGCCCTTCTCTTGTACCTTAAAGCTGATAGAAAATATTGTCATTTCTTTAATTCACAGCATTACTTTCATTCAGGACAAAGCCGGGATGAAAAGCGTATGCTGCAATGAAGCACACTACGTGGTGGCTACTATGCCTTCCAAAAGAAAGAGATTCAATGCCCGGAGCGCGCTTTGGTTTGTGCGCAAGTACTCCATCTAAATAAAATAAAGGGGACCTTTCCAACTTTTAAAAGACCACATTTTACCTTTATTGAAGCTCCTACGGCTGTATCCATTAAGCATATGGTGCTTAGGCACCAGGCTTTTGTATTGAGGACGCTCTCGAGACTGCAACCGGTGTCTATTCCGAATTATTTAACTTCTTAGGGACCCAGACCGATCCTAAATAACAAGTGCACAAAGGCGCACGCGTGTACAAGATTTGCCTTTAAAAGTAACACCTTTCAGAAGAGCATAACAAGTGGCAATGACTGTCGTAGACTGGACGCACTGCCGTGATTCAAAAGACAGACAGTGCCACCTTAAATATTGCTTTTCTTTGGGTCTTATTGTCTAAAGTCTAAACACAGATCTCTTTTGCGCACGGAGATATCCTGGCAACGGTAATGGGCAGTGCGTACAGAGAGCTTTTGCGCCGAGTAGCCATGTGTGCATATACCCGTATGGCAATTAATTTGAAATGAAAAAAAAAAATGTTCGAAAAAGGTTTTATTCTTGATCTTTCGAATGAAAATACTTGATTTACTCGTTTCACGTTCAAAAATGACATTATTAAATTATTATTATGAATACGAATTGTACTATTATCATAATTATTATTCTTGTTACTATGGTTATTGTTGTTGTTGCTGTCCTTCTTCTTCTTCTTCTTCTTCTTGATATTAGACTAATAACTTGTTAGTCAACTTTGTGGCTCCTATTACAATAATAATTCTGTGCAGGGATACTGGCTTATGGAACAAGTGGAACAAGGTACGCGCTCTTGTTTCCAATGTCTCTGTATGGTACCATTTAGGTTAGATAAAGAAGCACATCTAAAAATTATCTGCAAGGGAAATCAGATGTTTAACACCATGTAAATTACGCAATCGCGCAGCATACATGTTTGTTTTCTTTCATCCGTAAAATATCTTCGTACAAAATTCAATATATTCCCCACGATAATGGTAATCCATATAGACAAGAAAAAAAAAACAGAAAAAGAAACACTTTACAAATTAGTTATTGTGTATAAACCTACAGTAAAGTCTGCAATAAACAATTCCTACAATATGGAATTCTTCAAAAGTTGAAATGCGCTGAGTGATCTTGCTATGAGGGTGGGTCTGCCTATGAGCAGAATATGACAGAGCCAGCTGGCCCAGTCCAATCATGAAATCCCCCCCTCGGTGGACCATACACATCGGCAGTGACCTTTCTGCAGGGGAATCTGGGAAGTGCCTTTGACTGAATTAGCCATAAAGACGGCTCGCTATTATCTTTGTTCTCTGGAGAATGGGCTGAATATCGCGCTTAATATGAGCGGTATTGTGTCCAGCTTTTGCGTGCCCTATATGAAATATGACTATCCATTGATGCATGCTCGCTTAGGCTTGGGAGGCAGAAACCCCATTGGGCTGCATAGCCTATTCGCTTAAAAGCGCCTTCTACTCGATTGTAATACCGGCACAGAAGGCGTTAGTCCTTCTAAGTTTACGGCTAAAGGAATGCACCTAGCTTAGGCGGACACAAACTTTGACAATCCGTAGAAAGGATTTTAAACCTCATATTCGCTTAACATTCAGTATTTTACTCCCCCTATCCTAAGGATAAAAATGACCCGCCTTCACTAAACCCTTAACATAAAAAAACCTTAATTTAATTTTAAACCACAGATTTTGCACGAAGAAAATATTTGTCCAAACTTTTTGATATCTGGGGTCACTCTTGATTCGTCAACGATGTGACATTTTTAACTCTCAAGAAAATTCGACAATTCTGATCATGCTTCAGAATGCTCCATTTTGTTGAATTAAAACAGATCCCTACGTTTTTTCCGAGCACCGAACTGAGAGTGATTGGTGGGGATGTGCTATGGTGTGTTGTAGGCCAGCTAAAATTGGTTACACAACTCTTATTTTACACCAAACAAAAGCCATTTTTTCCCTCTGTTGATAAACGCACTTCTCATTTAAAATAAGACAGAAAGTGCATTGCGCATGAATTATAAGGCTCTCTCGGTGGTTGATGATTGATCTATTTTTATTCAATCTACTTTTTTACCTCGTGCAAAGGAACAAAAAGTTAAACAAAAATGTGATAAATTAGAAATATGCTAATTTCATTCAGTTGAGTTGTAAGTGTGTCTCGCTGGAAGTGAATGAGGCCTTGCAGTCAGTCTGTGCGCACTCGGGGAGCCGGGACCCTGGGGTGCGGATCAAAGCTCCCCATTCTCTTTTATCCCCGGTATTCTCCCCCAAACCATTTCGATACAATATGTTTCCGTGATGGACGTCATGTGCTAAGGACAGAACTCGTTGCAACCTAGCAAAATGTGTCTAGCGCCCTTTGTTCCGTTTGCCGGAGTTTCAGAGGCCTTTTTTCGAGGTTGCCAGGTTCCTAAAGTGTAAAAGCATGCATCATTTTTCACCAGGTCCTGTTTTAATATTCACAAAAGGGAATCTATGAAACAGACCGTTCACTTGTTTGCTGGCATGAACTTCACTGCTGTCCAACTGATCTCTTTTCCTATTATAATCATTTCACAGCAGGGATGTATTTGCAAGACAAATGCAGTCAAAAGTTGAGCCCCACAAACTGGGCCTTTTCAATTAAATGGGATAAATTCAATGCAGGGGATTAATACATGCATACAGAATGACAGAAATAGGCCTACCAAGCCATTTTCATACTTTCCAAACAAAATTGCGAACTTGTCCATTTACTGTTAGTAGGCTTTAAAATGCCTATGGATTTTCTCTAGAACACAAATTATTTATTTTGTTAAACAACTTGAATCACTAGTCCCACAGAATGTATTCAGTGTTGTGTGTGTACCCTTGACAACATAACTACTCACTAATGCACTCAGTGAGAGTGAGCTCATTGGTGCACCCTTTTGCACAATAACAGCCGGGGCAAGTGCAAAAGCTTTGGTGGAGCAGCTCTATCCAGTCTTGACCAATGTTTCAGTCCCTGTGATTGGCTGAAATGGCCTGGAGCCAGCGCTGGGAAACTTTCCAGACTTGACTCCCATTAACCCTCTATGGTGAAACTCTGCTGGAATCCAACACACCAGCCACCGCCATTTATCCACCAACTAATGAAACCAATTAATTTCTGGGAGCCAAACAAAAAAATCACGCTTTGTGGTTTTACAGCCTGAGCTTCAAACTCCCCCCTTTCCCCTTTCTAAAAGGAAGTAAGTGGAGAAAGACAGCCTCCTCCTGTGCGTGTTTAAGGTAATAATATATATGTGACACCTGATGGCCCTTTCTATAGCAACAGCTTGCCAGGCACATGGCCTGTGGTGGCGGAGCCCAGATCCACTGCTGAATTTAAAAGAGGCCTCAGATGGATCCAAACTGCAGTCAGCAGTTAACAGGACACACAGAGACATAATCACATAATCTCAATAAAACAGGCCATGCTATTTGAAAGGCAGGTTATGACACGTAATAACCATCTGTTATAAATGACAGCCAACAAAAGGGGAAATTGTTAATTGATTCTAGGCTTGTCGGTGCGGGTCATGGGGTCTGATGTGAATAGCGCTTACTCGGGGAGAGCTGATGAGCTAATGAGCTGCAAGTGGCAGACTAGAAAATGAAACCCGACTCTGACTCATGGCAGAGGAGAGGAGATCAGAGACTGCAATGGCACACATCTGAGCAGGTTTGACAGAAGTAATAATCATAAGATATACAATTATTCATTAACACAGAGTAGAATGAAACACAGAGACTATAGTCAGATAATGTGAACCACAAGGCAGCTGGAGATGACACTCTGGAGATGACAAAGCATTTATATTTTGTGCTTTCTCACTTTCTTCCTCCTTTCTCGGTTACATTCAGGCTGAAATAGCACAGACATCCACACTGCTTATTGTATGGACGTGCCCATTGAGACCATTTGCAATGGCCTGCATTCCAGAGAGAAAGCTAAAGGACATTCCAGGAGTACCCAACACCAGCGCGCTCAGAATGGCATACTGTTAGTCATGTCTCTTCCACTCAAGCTGCATTCAGGCCTTCACGCTGCACTCCATTGAACTCATTGAGAATAGGGTCTACTGGAGTCAGTTGCCGCCATACTTTTTGTTGTCACTTTACTCAATGAAGCGTATATTAAGAAGGGGTTTTGTACATTGGAGACTGCTTCTTTTTCCCCATTCAGAAAGTTCCTTTACAGAAGAAAAAGCTATTCTTTTGGTAAATTATATGTATCTGCATAGAGTAGCATTGGTTTGGCAGACAGTTGACATGCAATTTAATTTCTCTATTTCACTTAATGTGTAATATTGTTTTTTTGATAGGAGCATTACCAATATCTGAGCATACATACAAAGTCACACAATCACACACCAAAATTGCAAACATTTTGTGTGTGATTTGTTGTATCTGTTTAATAGGTCAACTCTCAGTGAAAGCAGGGATTTGCCTGTTTGGAGGGGGTGGCAGGGGAAGAGGAAGATCACCACCAAAGTCTTCTTCCTCCTCATCCTCTTTCTGGGACTGGAATTCTGAAAATGAAATCATACCAATGAATATTTGCCATAAACACATTTGATATAAAATTGAATGATTTTGTCAAAACGATCCAGAAAGTTAGGACCGAAACCATTTCTCATGGCCTCACACCCACTCAACTCTGCAGCATGCATCTTTACATTACGTGTCTGCTTGTCTCTTGGCTCTGTGTGTTGTAATTCAGAGGTGGTTTCAACCATCCCAAGTCATTTTTTCGCACCAATCAAATGAATGTGGGTACTGCCCATAGGAGGGGCAACATGACATTTCCCTGGCCAATTCTAAACAGGTCACAGACCCTCCATACAGCCCAAGATGGTGGGAGGGGCCGCTTAACCAAACCGTGTAACCGAATCAAACCAGTGGTTGCCCCCTTTCAGCTTCAGAGGAATGGCCACAACAATGCCCTTCACAACACAGCCCACAACACATGCTCTTTTAGGACTGACTAGCAGGCCTTTTATCACCTAGAGAGCTTTGTGGCTGTCAGGGGACGATGAAAAAAAAAGCTCATTATGACCTCTGAAAACTTTGTTTTCTTGTTTTCATTCAGCTTTTTTTGTTAATGAAAAAAAAGCATACTACAATACTTAAGGAATGAAACTAAGTATTGCCCACGGCTGAACAAAACGAGAAGTTCTAGAAGAGTAAAAGAGTGAGAGAGCAAAAAATCAACAGGGAAAGTGAGAGAAAGAGCCAGGGAGAGAAAGAGGATCTGAAGTGCCCAAGGGTGACCTAGGGCTTTCAGGTTGCTTGAACACATCAGAATTGCCTTTGAGGAGGTTGATTAATTGGGCCTGATAAGTTACCATGAATGAAGATTGTTATAGACTTTAATGTGGGGGGACTGGGTCTATCAATGGCTCATTCACATTGCTCTGTCGCGTAGCATATGGGCCAGACGTATTCATGCACAGAAACAAACCCAAATTTGACTATGCTTGTGTCTCATATCAGGGAACCTCTTCACTCTATTAATTGCTGTTTATAAACAAGATAGTAAAAATATTCACAAAGTTTAAAATAGCAGTTACATGTCAAATAGCACTTCAAAGGCATAGTTGTATTTTTTTTTCTTCAACAAAGAGAAATATGCATAGACAAGAATTTTCAAAAGAGAACTTCAAATTCTTACTCTTCAAGTTTTTACTTTAGATAATGACCATGAGCACTGACCCACATCCTTCAGCCTATGAGTTTACGTCCCTAAAGACCCTCTGACAGCCGGACTTCAGCGAGTCAACCTGAGCAAATCGAGCATGAGGTTGAACGTGCTCGACAGCGGCCAAAATGGCCGGGCCACCTCAGGTTGGGTGACCCGTTGAACAAACATAATCTGCAGTGTGACCACAGTGTTTGCTGACTCTTTCCAAGTGTCATGACTCACAGCCGGCTGGTGCCTTATCTCCTGCGTCTCAATTATGGGGTGTCAATGGTGATCTATGGGCCGAATTCCCAGGCTTCAGTGGTGGGGGCTGGCTAGCTACAGCAGAGGTCACTGCCCAGGCCCTCCTGGCTGAAGACCAGTGGCTTTTCAACCCTTTCACCCTCCCGCACGCTGCCTGTCAGCCATGTTGACTGGCTCTAATCTATTGGGGCCCTCTGAACACCTCTCACAGAACTATCGGCCTCCAAACTGAGCTCCTCAATCAAACCTGTCTGTACACACAACTGTTCAGCCACCGCTGGTTGATAAATCGTCTTTCAGAATTAACCCCGTTACTACGGGTAGACTTATGGTCAAACAAACCAGTTAATTGGAACATCACCCAACAAGACATGGGAAATCTTCAATTCTGATGAAGAAAGTGTTCAATGCAAAGAACAAAGAGAACATAGGCTTGAGATTTTAAAAATATCATTTTTAACACCTTTGCGACATTGAACTTTTCATCTCGCATACCCCCTAGTGGAAGCTCGCGTACCACCAGTGGTACACGTAGCACATTTTGGGAATCCCTGGTCTAGGGTGTAACATTTGTTATTGCAAAGCAGTGGGCAGCACAAGGTTTACCAACCACAAAAAAGTTGCACACAGGAAATGTAAGGAATCTAAGGAGTTTCTTTTGCTAACTCTACTGCTAACCATAACAATGGCTGGCAATGAAAACATAAATGTATCTCACAGTTGTAGCTGTGACAATACATGCATGTCCCTAAAATTTCTCTCGAGTCATCAAGCGGTAGGGGCCCTTCAGCAGAAATGAACTTCCAGTGGCAAACAGACCAAATCCTCAAGATAACAACAGGGGTTGACATTGCCGGAGAGCGAATGACACACATCTATTGTTTTTCATTATTGGATTGCCTCAAACCTTTGCTTGGGACGGCAGTGTAATCTAGCAGATTAATTTGTTGGCTTCTGTACATCGGATAGCTCTGTCTGAGAGCTTCCATATTGATGAAGAGAGATAAGTCGCTCCGTTATCTACCGCAGTCATGTCAGCTAAGCTCATTAGCCAAAAGCCTAATTATCAAAAAGTCAATAGTGCACAAATAGAGATTAAAAAGAGCTTAGCCAGGACGACTCTCTCTCTCTCTCTCTCTCCCTGACTTTCTTATCCCCTCTTTCTTATCCTCTCTCTCTATCACTTACTCTCTCTCTCACCCAAGTTGTATTCTAATATGTACTATATGTTAAAAACATTCCCAAATGTGTTGTATCTAAGAACCAAATGTATCTGGGCAATTCCATGGAAAATTATGTTTTTCGTAACATCCATAACACCAATAAAATGTGATGGTATGGTATGATGTGAATGATTACATGATATTTGAGCATTTGCTATTTTTGGCTGAAGAATGTATATGAGAAAAAATGCAAAAAGATTAATGTTATCATTCACATCATACAATGTTGGAAATATGGAATACAACATGGAATTGCCCATCTACTGATATGTAAAGTTGCCTTTTTTTAATTTCTAATATGTAAATGAATGCGCATGTTCCTCAACAGTGACCACAATGCTTACAATTATATTTATAGTTGTACATTTTTTATTCTGCTTTATGTACAATAATATAAACCTGAGTAAAAAGCAACACACTGTATAATCAACACAAAGTGAACATTGGTTGTGATAAACTACCAAGACAAAGCATCATGTTTTTAATAGATGGGGTGGGTGCTGGTTATGGTCCTACCATGGTCAATGCAGGAGAGTGTGTCTCGGTCACTCACGCAACTGCTCACCGCGGTCCCCGACGTATGGTCGGTCCTCTGTGTCCCAGCACCTATGTGGGGCTGAAACAGGAGACAACAAACTATCTATGCAATTCAGGTCCCTGTGTGAATATCAGTGGAAGGTTTTTAATACCCACCAGAGGAGTCCCTGCA
Organism: Alosa alosa; assembly: GCF_017589495.1. Lineage (NCBI taxonomy): Eukaryota > Metazoa > Chordata > Actinopteri > Clupeiformes > Clupeidae > Alosa > Alosa alosa. The sequence continues at coordinate 48,778,444 of NC_063189.1, read as the reverse complement.
GTAAAGCCATGCTGTTTGCCAGGTTGGTCAGCAGAGTTCTTCCCTGGCACGTCCAGCTAGAGGAAAGAAAACAATGACAACAACAACAAAAATGGGCTGCTCTTAATACAAACACATTTATGCATCAACATGTCTTCAAGCATTAATAATGTCAGTGAGGAACATTTATTGAAGGTTTCATTTTCACAAGCTGTCTTGGCCCCAGTAACACATGCCTCCTGGCTTCAAGGGTGCTGTGTATCAGAGACTTTGCACAGCAGAGATGGTATTAGTTACACCGGATCTTGACACCAATGTGCCTTCTGAAAACACATTTTCAGCTTGTTTTCTTCTGAATACCACTGGCTGTACGTGCCCATTTACACAACACAAAACCAAACAAGACGCGGCAACACTTATGCATATTCATCGGGCCTCACTAGATGAGGCCAGAGATGAGAGGCCTAATTGGGAGTGCACCTGTTAAAATCGGATTTGTGTTGCCCCCCCCCTCTCTTACACACACACACATCTCTCTCTCTCTCCCCCTCTCCCTCTCCCTCTCTCTCACACACACACACACACACACACACACACACACACACACACACACACACACACACATGCACTCTCTTTGTCTCTCTCTCTCTCCCTTACACACACACACACACACACACACAGACAGACAGACAGACAGACACACACACACACACAGACATATTTTGCTCTCGCTCTCTTTCTCTCTGCCTTACACACACACACACACTCTCCCCATTAAAAAACAACATTTTTAATGAGTTCCATGTAAGTAACAACATGTCACTAGTCTCAACATACCGTATAGCTAACAGAGGCGTAGTGTAGGGCAGCTGCTTGTCTCTGCAAGTTATTCCGCAAGAACATCTCATCCTTGATGGCGTGAAAACTGGACAACATGACATTGCACACATTGCACACATTGTACTGTCTATTGTGTATATATCTAACATGATCTCAATCTGGGTGTAATCACAGTTGAGACACCATAACAAATCAAAACCCAATTATCTGTAGAAGAATAACATTACTTTTTCCTTAGAATTTCAAATCTCTTCTCCCATGCTCGAGATGTAATACGTAGTTCTTTCTTGTACCTGTGGAGAAAGAGAAAAAAGAGCATAGTTAGCATTAAAAAACTGGCCATTAAAACACCTTTTTTCCTGGTGAAATACATCATATGAGCAGCTCAGACATTTGTTCGTAATGCACGAAACATGTCCTGTGGTAGCTGCTTCAACAGATACATCATCATCACAACCAGGGTGCGATTTGTGTAAAAATCAGAGGGGGGGATGATTTTGAATAAGTTTGTAACCATCATATCATACTGTCAGTTAATTGCCTACAGTGCAGTGAAGAGTTTGGAGAGTAAAGTTATAGGGCAACTTGAAGTTTTATGAAAATAATTTACGAACCAGAACATAAAGACCATGAAGCTTCTATTTCTTGCAGCTGTTAAAACACCCGCTAGATAGTTTAAATACCCACCAACATTCGTTTTTGCAGTACAGATTATTTCTAAAAGTTATTTGTCTACTACTGGCTGATTTATCAAACGAGTGCTTTCTCGTTCGTCCTCCGCAAACTACAGGTGTTTCTGTAGAGAGCCATTGAATAAGCGATGCCAAGCAATTTCTGTAACACTTTTTGTGACATTCAGCAAATATCTCCTCATTTAATGTAAGTTGCTTCGGACAATAGGCCTACGTTCTACTCTACGTGCAGTTGTCCTCCATCTCAGTTGCATCAGTTTTCTAATTTTGAAGGTTCTAAAACATTATTATGCTTCACTGAATCCTTCTCGTTTTCTTTCATTTGTCCAGCTAACTTTTCCATTGAACCTAGCCATTTATGATGGATTACACACTCGACATTCTGAAATGTCCTGCACGATCAAGGCCAAATTAAGTTATCACGCAGCCACTGTCAGCAGCATCAGTGCTGACGGTGACGGTACGTTTCTAATGTCAGATTATTATTTAGGCTAGCCTACTAGACTGTTCTCACGTTGCAGCGCTTTACTTATATGAAGTAGAATTAATCAATATGAGGGGCAGAGGGGGATAAATGTTGTCCCCCCCGACGATAAAAATAATTTAGCAGAGGTAGGGATAGGAAAACCAGAGGGGGGGAAATCCTCACCATCCCCCCTACAAATCGCACCCTGATCACAACACATTGCGTACTCTATGTGACATTGTACCGTTGGATTTCTGCCTTTTGCTCTGCAATGATCTCTTCCAGTTTCCCCAGCTTGCAGCTGAGCTCCTTGTCTTCCTTGGCGTCCTTCACCTTACTGGCCAGTGCTGCGGCAGCGGCAGCGGCAGCGGCTCTCTCTGCGGCCCTCTGGGAGTTCTGAGCCTCCTGCTGCTTGTCCATCTCCCTCTTCTCCTGCCGATGCTGCTCGATCATATTCTTTGCTGCGAGGGCCTGCACCCAAAAAAGAAAGAACTGTGAAGAATTTGATACGGAAATTGAAACACAATAAAGAATTTGTTTGTTTTCAAATTGAGGAGTGACTCTGTGTCTTTGTATGTACTTGTACAATGTTGACTGACCACTGCTCTGATAAGTAGCCTGATGTTACTCTCTTGCTATATGCCCTTCTTTTTTCAATGTAGTAAGTTGAGCAAAGACAACTGCTTTCAATATTCAAAAGTCTTCTTGGGCTTTGATGTGTATTTTGGGGCTATATTGCATGTTCATTAAAGAAGTCACTTTACACAAAAGAGTGTTTTGTGGCCAGAGCCAAATGTCCACTCATGTGGCCTGTCCATTCATGGCCTGCATGACCCATCTTTGTGGTCAGTCGTGTCGTCTGATTTAGTGCGCATGTTCACACAAGTGTGAAGGCCAGGGCAACACGGGTCAAACTGGACCTGTTTTTCCTTATATTAAAAAGCAGAGGAACGAAAAGAAAAGAAAAAGAGGGGGGTGGTTCTCACATCCAGTTAAAGAGTCTTTGAGGGTATTCTCTTAGATGGCATGAGTGCTCAATGTGTTTTGTTTGTCCGGCGTAGGCCAGTGCAAAAAAGGTGGTCAGTCTTGGGTTTTTTGTTTTCTCTCAGCCTTGCTTCGCCATTCAAAAGGCTTTTGTGTGAATAAAATAAAGGGGGTGTAGGCGTAGGTGTTTCCCTGTGACAATAAGACATGCAGCAGTATATGTTTACATAAAGGCTGCTGTGTTGACTGCAGCCTCCAATGTGGCTACATCTCAATCAGACTAATATGGTCATAGAAACAAGCTACGCTCAACTGAACACAACAATAGATCCAAACATAAGTGGTTGTAGCAGCTATGTTTAGCATGACTCTAAACATTGACAACAGGGAAGTCAACACAATAAGAATGTTATGTGTCAATTAAGTTTCATTTTGCTTTATGGAGCTTGAAATAACAATTCCAGATGGAGAACTCACTTTTATGACAATAAGGCAGGTCTAAATAAAATTTGAATGTAAATCATTAAATATTTCCCCGCCATTAAATATTTCCCTACATCCAATTTGGTTTCTGAGAGATACAATACAACCACTTGTACTGTACTGCTGGACAAAACTAACAACTCAACAAATCAGTAACTGACTGAAAAGGCCAAACTGATCCTTCTCTACACCTCTGCACACAAACTGCACATCCACAGATCTGTGGCTAGCGAGCACTCCCCTGGGCAGTGTGCTGAGCACACACAGCACATATCTGGCCTTGGAGCCGCCAGGCACGTGCCCACTAGAGCTGCACGGGCGACGGGGCGACGGGGCGAGGGGGCCAGTAGGCACGGTGGCTCGAGACAGATAAGAGCTCTGCACACACACACTCCCTCATAATGGGCAGGCCGCAGCACGGAGCTGGCTGTCCGGCCTGAAGTGGACTTTAAACTGGGCCCATTGTGCGGAGCCTTTCAAGGCCCCTCTCTCAGCCCACCCACTCCAGGCGGCCACCGTGTTGTGTCAGCTGCAGGCCACATTCTCGGGGGGCCTGCATGCCTGCCGCTGCGCCGTCCGCCCCAGTGACCGTCTCTATGTGGTCACCGCGTTGACAGAGCCATTGTCTGGCCCTCTGCTAGCCACCCACCCTAACCCCCACACACATTGAGACAAACACACACACACACACACACACACACACACACACACACACACACACACACACACACACTCCTGCATCCTCCCTCTTCAGCCCTTCCCACACTTTTCCTTGACAAGGCATGAATGGGCCGAAGAATGAGGTGGGGAACAGTGGTGACTGCACTCAGGATGAGGTGTGCTGCTAAATGGGCCAACGTAATGAATTTGGTCTAATTAGAGGCAGAGAGAGACTCCCATTAGCATGGGAAACAAAACGGCTAGTATTACATTTTCATGTCATTAGCTCAGGAAGAGTGTGTCCTGCAGACTGGACCCTGTAGCTCCAGAGAACTCACATTAGCCTTCATGGACCCAAGGTTTACCCCTGCTCCAATTTGAAAAGTACTTCAGGTCAATTAAAAATGAATAACTGTTCTATGAAAACTGTATCCAAAATAAAATGAACATGAATAGCAATGAATAGCAATGACTGATTTTCCTTTACAAGGCATATTTTTATGGTACCAGTCTTTCCAATAATTTGAATATATTATTAATGGTATTTATAATGTATTGTGAACTTAACCTCCTGTACCTCCATTTGTTTGTCTGTGTGTGTGTGTGTATATATACAACTTTTGCTGAGTGAAAGAGCATTGTAATCATATAGTGTTTCTCTCTCTTCTTTCTTTCATTCTGATCTTTCTGAAATCTCCGAAATCATTAACCAGCGCTACTCTTTCACCATCAAACTCAATGGAATGTGGCTAACAGGCACAATAATGTCCAAAATTAGTTTTGGATAGAAATAAATGGAGAAGAAAAGGGAGCCTCAGGAGGGAGGAAGTGTAAGTGGCCCAGTATTGACAGACTGGAGAAATAAGTTGCATTTTAACTCTACCGGCTAAAATCAATAGATCACAGACACCTGTGGCCAGAGCGGCTCATAGCCCTATCTTTGTTTTCCTGGCACTGGGTGTCTGCGCTTGGCCTATTGACTAACCTTCAGCTCAGAGGCCAGGGCCTTCAAACATCCTGAGAGAAGATAGCCAGACTCCTCAACACACCTCATTACAGCCAGCTACTGACTGGACATTCAGATTCTAGTCTCGCTGACCCAGACAGACGTTGCTAAATATGTCTAAGGATGACCGCGGGGGAGTCTGGTCCAAGTGTGAGTAAGAGCAACTAGTGATTCCTAGGGGCTAAGGGGATGTCTTGCAAATGTGCAGTTGAAAGTAGTGAACAGAAAAAAAAGAACTGGCAAAGGTGAGTGGTGATTCTGTCAAATTGTGGGCAGGTAATAAAAACAGCCAGCCTTGTAGGCTCCGACTACTGTCCAATTTCACGGAAGTGTCTCTAGATGTGTCTGGCCTAGTGAGACAGCACAGCTTCAAACACTTACCTCTTCATTACGCCTGGTCTCAATAGTGTTAATCTCTTTCTCCATAGCCTTCTTTAGTTGGTCTAACTGTAAGGACATTACAAATTCAGATTAACAGTCACTCCATTACATGTTTCACTCAAAAATAATTGAATACAGAAGTTAGACTCTCAATGTGTCTTGAGTCTGTTTCTATTACATACAAGGTCAAGTAAATGTGCTGGTGAAGTTCATCTGTAAATAACAGGACAATGAATGGACCCTCATGGACATGGATAGCGCCAGGCTGCTTAATGGACACTGTGGATGTGTTCCACAGTCCATCAGACCCTCTGGGTCTCAGTCTAGAGATGACAGGGATGTGTGGGTGGACACAGAGATGCACCGCACTGGCCTAAAGAAGGACAGCAGGAGTAGCTCCATGTGTGTGTTATAACACCTGCCTACGTCAGTCACTTCACACACACTCCTCACTCACATCCTTTCCAGCCTTTTATTACTACTGATGATTTTGGAACCAGTATTAATCCCACACACTGACACTCATGGTATATCTATAATTAACTCTAAGTTACTCTAAGTTCCTTAAGACATATTGGAGGTACTTTGACGATTTATTTTTCATTTGGAGTGGCAGTACTGATGATTTAAACAAGTTCCATGAATATCTCAACTCGAAAATGGATTCGATCAAATTCACACTAGAATTTAGTTTCAAACGCATTTCCTTTTTGGATGTTCTTAAAAAAGTGGGTACAGTCTTGCATCCCGAGCTATTTAAGAAAGAGACAGACAGGAACACTTTTTTACATTTCAGCAGTTATCATTCACCTGCTTTAAAGAGAAGCCTCCCTTATAGCCAGTTGACTAGAGTGAAGCGGATATGCGACTCTGACGATAGGTTTGAGTCCCATGCCAAAGTCCTGTGCGATGGATCCAGAGATAGGGGGTATGGTGATAATTTACTTAACCAACATTTGGGAAAGGTGCGCCTTCGGATTCATCGATCTGAGCTGCTTACATCTAAGTCCACATTTCTGATCAGGGGTTAGCCATGGTTTCCACATATAGTCACCATCAGTAAAACGCATAGTCAATAAACACTGGCACATATTGAAGACAGATCCACACATCTCCAACGCTTTTACTTGCCCACCCAGACACTTCTCTAAGAGGACATCCAACTTACGGGATTTTTTAGTTAAATCTGATTTGCCCGCCACTAGGCCCACACATTTTTTGTCACAGATCCTCAGTGGCAATTTCCCATGTCATAACTGCGTACACTGTTATGCTATGATTAAGGGGAACACATTTTCGCACCCCAACACAGGAAAAAAGATTGCAATGAGAGGTAGAATTACATACAACACCAAGTATGTGGTTTACCTTCTTAAGTGTCCTTGCAACTTGTATTATGTGGGGAAAACAAAACAGTTGCTAAAAACTAGAATATGTGAACATAAATGTTCCATACAGTGGCTAGACATTTTAACCTGGTTAACCATAGTACCAATGAGTTAAATTACATGGGGATTGAGGTTGTGGAAATGCCTCGCAGAGGTGGGGATAGAGAGAATCGACTACTTCAGAGGGAGGCTTATTGGATACACTCCCTGGACACTCTCATCCCCAAAGGGATGAATGAGGGAATTATATTGTCTTGTTTTTTGTAATATGTTTTTTGTAATATGTGGTATATGGTAATGTTTGGAATGTGCAGGACTTTAGCATAGGTTGTTCATATTTTTCACGTATTTATGCTGTTGTAGTTTGTTGTCTTTTATCTGTTGTCTTTTGTTTTTTGTTGCAAACTGCAGTTTAATTATTCTATGTTTTTGTACATTGAAATGGGGTCTCCCCCTGTTGGAAAGCGCTGGGTACCTGTGGGGGTTAAAGGTGATTATCTAGTTTATTTAATCACACCTACTTGGGGTCAAGGGTGAAATTGCCATTTTTCACACTGAAGAAGGGTGTCAGCCCGAAACGTTTGTGAGGCAATTAAAAAGTAAACGAAACTGTTGAGGGCTTGCTTTATTTATTTTCAATATCTATAATTAAACAATAGACTAGTATCAAGCAACAGATACTTTAGACACTTCATGAACAGCATGCCATAGCTTGCTGCTTGGGTCTGATATGGTAAATATGGCGATGGTGATGTGAGTTAGCATGGTGTCGGGAGAGCAGCGGTCATGGTCCTCTCACAGTAGCCAAGCTTATGCCCAGCTGAGCTTCACAAGGCCCACTGGCCTTACCTCCCTTCCTCTCACTGGAAGTCCCTCCAGGCTATGGAAGCCCATTTTACGCCCTACTGATCAATGTCACTAAATAATATGGAAACAGTTTTTTCCCCCTTCATTTTCCCCCACCCTTTTTTACATTTTTATACTCGGCCCTGACGATAGAACTCATTGAGTTTGTCAATCACAGGGACAAAAGGGTACCACTTAACAAAAGCATATGAGGTGAAAAGAGTAGGCCGCTTTTTTAACTGCTACACTAAATATGGATAATCCTTTTCACCGGTGATTGAAATTACATTGAGAGGGTCTTTATTAGCTGTTTTCAGGCCCCGGGCCTATACAAGGTGTTGGGCCACCATCTGCTTAGGGACCATTAACCACCCTCCTCATGGTGCTCCCAGACAGAGAGGAGCACACTGGAGTACCAGAAGTAGAGCCCTTTTGATCTCTTACCTACACGGCTGTTTTGTCTGAGCTAGCCTTTTCACAATTACTCCCCATAATGGCTTTAAAATGTACAATCAGCCACAATCAGATAGATAGATAGATAGATAGATAGATAGATAGATAGATACTTTATTGATCCCCAAGGGGAAATTCAAGAATGGAAGAATTCAAGAATAGAATAGAACATTGTCAGAGAATAAATACTTTTTTTTTTTTTTATCACTGACATTTGTTCCACGGATGCCATAATATATGGCGAGAAAAACTTGACAGTGGCCAGCTTTTTAACTCATCAGTGTGTGGTTCGTTTAACTCTTTAACTACCAATAAATAGACCTGGGTGAGAGAATGGCTGAAGCCCCACACCAGCGACAAGTGACGTTAATCAGACATGTGTGAAAGTGAAAGGGGACTTTTTTTCCAGCAAAAGAGCGTAATTTAATATGTGCACTTCATTAAGGAGGGGAGTGGAGGCAGTAGAAGAGGACCCTTGCTGCTAGCCTCCAAGCACCCCTGCAAGGCCGAGAGAGGACTTTTAACCTTGTGGGTTCTGTATGGTCAGACTGAATGATGGAGTGCTTAGAGGCAGGGACAGTCTCTTTCACTCTGTCCACAGTGCCGTTTTTCATTTTCCTTTTTGCTTCTTTTTTCCCCCCTTTGTAAATTCAGTTTATTAGACGTTGAGAACGTCACACACATTGTTCCACAGAGAGTTTATCTGACAATTCAACACAAGTACTTTTTGGGGGTTAACCAGTTTTTAAGCCAATTCAGCAGCTTATTAGATTCATGCTTGTCACATCCCACATTTAAAAGCAGCTGATGGACACAGAAATCTGGAGAAGCCATGTTAATTTAAAATCTCAAGCCGGGAGCCGCAAACACACGACACACCAAACTCAACGTCTTCTGTTTGACTTCTGGCACGAGTCCATTCCTAGCACCACGCTGTGTTGTCTCTAACCACCCCCAACACACACACACCTAAATTCATACATTCTGTTTACACGCTATTAAAGACAGCAAATAAAACGCCAATGAAGGAACACCCCTCTGGGCCCATTTACCAAATGCTCCCCGACACCTCCAAGCATATCAGTCATTAACTTATACAGTAGAGCAGTGGCTGTTAATGCCCTGACAACCCACCATAAAGCTATTAAGCACCTCAGCCTGCACCTACCAGTTGCTCTTTCCCACTGCACAGACCCTGCAGTGCACTCTGCTGGCATGCTCTCACTCACTGCTCAACCTGGCACATGCTTCCATGTTTAGATGTGTAAACACCACTCTTACGGGAAGGCCTGTGTGTGTGTGTGTGTGTGTGTGTGTGGTGGTGGTGGTGGTGGTGGTGGGGGGGGGTATTTAAAAGGTAACATATAACACCATTCTTATTGCTCTGGGGCAATCAGGGGAATAAAAATGAGAAGAAATAATATGGCTGCACATGGCTCTCCACTGACAGCACACCAACCCAGGCATCACCATTTCACATTTAAGCACTCTGCAGGATTTCAAGAGCCAGTTTATGATTTGAGAAAGTTTTGCAGTATGCTAACCAAACAGTTATTAAGGCATATAATCTGGAGTGACCGTGAGGACATAGACTGGTCAGTCTTGGGTTCATCATGAGCACAAGCCACTACAGTCACAGGACTCTCTCACGGGCAGTCTGTCCACTGGGTTTCATATAGCCTGTGTACTGAAAATTGCACAGAGAAGTGTTTAAGTGGGCTCAGCTATAACCTTACCTTTTTCTTCCCAGCCTCCCTCTCCATTTCCAGCTGTACTTTCAACTGACTGTTTTCCAGGGTCACCTACAATAACATGCAGATGTGTGTCAGCACATTATCATTGACATAAAATCAGATTGGCTTCATTGGCGGGGTTCATGACACATAAACAGGGCTATCAGAGTGGATGGTGTGGATATGTGGTGCTGTAGGGAGAGATTGCGTCACGCCTTGCCTTTTGAAGATTCTTCCTTTCTTCCTCTGCTTTTATGGTCAGCTGCTTTAAATTGTTGGCTGTGACAAAGTCAGAAAGGGTCAGGAAGACACAAGTGCCACTCAGGGTAGAAAGAGCACCAGTGGAGGAGGAGAGGACCCTGGCGAGCATCTCGACGTGACATCCAAGCGCTTTAACGTGACCCTTCTTAGGCCTCGTGGCGGGCTAGGGACTGGAGTGGCCGGAGGTCCTGACTGGGCACTGACCTGGCTCTCCAGCCTCAAGCACAATCACATTGCCCACCCACCACTCCCTGAGCCCAAACCCACGAACCACTGACCACTAAGTTCAAGGGCCAAGTGTGTGCTTGCACCTCACTTATTTAAAAAATAAAAGACACAAGAGCCCGAAAGCCTTTGTCACAGCCAATATAAAACCTTTTAGCAGGTGGCTTTTTGAGGGTTTACAATGCAAGTCATATCAAAGAGTGGGATGTTCTATTCAGACAGACAATGCGCAGTCCTGGTGTACTATACTTAATTTCCAATCAGCACAGAATACAACATGGCCTCATTTGTCTGTCTCGGATAAAGCCCAGACCCCTAGCTGGGCTAGTTAATCATAAATTAATCTCAGAATTACATACATTAAGAGGACTCGAATAGAGCTAGATCAGAATCATGATATCTCATGGAACAAATCCCAGTTTCGTGGTTACCTAAGTTACATAAGCTGTGAATGAACATCAAACATTCAGAGGAGATAAAGCCGTGACCCTTTAAAATACACCTGTCTAGTGTTTGCTTAGTTCTTGAGGACTCCCACACGCTAGAGTAGCCCAACAAGTGTTGCCAAACAGTGCTGCGGCCTCACTCTGAACTGCCCCATGGAGCCAAAGAGAGGATTATATTTCAGCAAAATCTTTCCTGTGATCAGAATATTATGTCTAATCATTGTAATACAAAAAGACAGTGATAAAGTTCAAAGTCAAAAACTGCTTTATAACATAAATGTAAGTTGAGAACATTAATGATAATTAATGTTGAAATAATTAGTAAAATAGTTAGTACCAAAAATTAGTGATAAAGTGATACAAATAGTAGTTTAAACATATTTTGTGTAAATACCCATAACTGTAATAACAGATCGGATATACCTAAATCTTCAATGTAGTTTTCTTTGACTTCGAGCTCATCTCGGAGCAGCTCCAGGTCTATGTGCAGAGAGTAAATGTCATCTTTCAGCTTTTCATTCTCATCTTCCAGCCGTGTGTTCTCCTCCGCCAGCCACTCTCTTTCAGCGCCATCGGCCACCTCTGCATCGCTCTGAAAAATTACACAACTCCCTTTTCAACTTTTCTTCACCATTTCTTTAACCCGCCAGAACAAAAGGCACGCTGCTCAAGCTGCGTGGCAAATATGAGCACTATCCCAAGACAAAGCTATCGTACAACTTTCTGCCTCCTACCATTTCCCCACTGAATAATAAAAAGAGTGGGGACAAAAAGGCCAACTCTGGCCCAAAGGAGTCTTTTTTCACCCTTTTCTTTTGGCCCGGAGAAAAAGAAGGCCGTACATTATATACAAAGACCATAATTCATGGGGACATTTTTATTGACAGGGATAATGCATATCATACTGTTTGTGTGCCCCTGTCATTCAGGTCAATTTATTCTGGAAGTCCACACAGGCAGCTGGGGCCTCTCCACCCACGGTCTGGCCCACTGCTTTCTCGCTAGCGAGCACAGGCCGTAACCAAGCAGGACTGGACGGGGTTGGGGAGGAGGAAGGGGGAGGGAGTTTGCGGGCCGCAGCACCAGGGGGTTGGCAGTGAGGCGGGTTTCGGGGTGTGTGCTGCCTTTGTGCGCTTCCCTCGGTGGCAGAGCTGCCAGTGTCACCAGGATCACATCACATGTCAGCCCACAGAAGTCGGCCGACTGGGAGCCGCATGGAACCCATCAGGTCCCTGTGATAGCCACGCCGCCGGGCCCTCCACTTTGTGCCGCAGCCACCATTCATGCCCTGGACATTAAGGGGGCTTTTGCATGCCTGTCACACTTTAAATCTGTGCAGGCGTTCAAAAGCTTTCAAAGCTTTCAAGATTTTTTTTTTTGGTTTTGTGTGTGCGTGTCTGTGTGTGTCTGTGTGGGTCTTTTACTTGATGCTTGTTCTTTTCTTTTCTTTTCATAATGAATGCAGACAGTACTTTGCATGCAGGACTGACCATGAAATAAAGAAATCCAACTTTTTAATTTTTTGTTTTGATTTTTTTTCTTTTTCATTCTGGAATATGCAAAGTTCTTTTTCTTTCTTGTAGCATTGCTGCTCTTGAGCCAACAACCCCAAAGACAAGAACTCAGAATTGAAAAAGAAATATAAACCAGTAGCATCTTTACACAAACAATATGAATGTCTCCAGAATGTCTTTGGCCTTGCCATTCAGTTGTTTACAGCTTACAGTCATGCACCAGAGGAAACCCCCACCCGACTCCCACCCCACCTCCACCTCATCCAGCTTTAGCCCAACTGGAGTGGGCATCTGAGGACAGACGACCCTTACAGACCTCTCACCTCATGGTCCCCAGTATACAGTACCACCACACCACACTGAACGCACAGACAAACAATCCCTGCCCCATCTCCCCTCCTCTTCCACCTCACTGCGTACTGTCTCGCACTTCCTCTCATCCTCCCGCTGCTCCTTCCTCCACCCAACTCTACAGCGACAGTACACCCATGATGACCAGTTTTGAACTTGCCACACACCAAAACGCTCATCCTGTACTCGAGATACAACCCCCTCCACCCTGCTGCCAGACACACACACACACACACACACACACACACACACACACACTGCACTGTGTCCAGGCCCCTCTCACATTCTATACCTCTGGCTCCACCATCTGCCAAGGGTGTAGAACTACAGGTGATTATCCATGCGTCTCTCCTGTGCGCAGGCCTACTCTCATTAGCACAATCAACAAAGACCTGCCTAGGCTCAGCCACACTCATCTGTTACAGGGTGAGTGGCAGCTTTTTTGTGCTCAACTTTCCCCCGCCATCTGCGCATAGACGCACACTCTGTGGGCTGACCAGTGTTTGAACAGGCAGCCGGAGAGATGACTTGCCCTCAGGATAAGAGGTAAAGAGCCACATGGAGACCAAGAGGGGGGGGGGGGGGTTCAAAAGAAAAGAAAGACTGGGAAAGAGAGAAAGAGAGAGATGGGGGCCGGGGGTTGCTGCTAAAGCATATTAAAGAGGCCACAATAGCATAACATCTCACCTTTTGACATCTCAGAGTTCATTAATGCTAATGTTCAACCACCCAACCCCTAAACGAAAAGGGTGAGAGGCTGATTGGTCTGAAAGAACTGAACGTTTTTTTTAATAATGGCGGCTGTCATTCAGATCTGTAAATGAGCCTCCAACAACCCCATTTTAAACAAATATCAGACTGAATATGGGCTAATGTGCAGGTAGTCAGAGGTTACGTTCAGCCAGGCTGTCTAGGGCTCAACCTCAGCACATTAGCTTTATGTAAAAAATTCTTTGATCATCATCTAACCCCTATATTTGATTGAGAATAGTGCAAAGACAACATATCAGTTGTTGAAACAGACATTTATATTATTTTTTGGGGAAATATATGTTCATTTTGAATCTGATGGCAGCAACACGTTTTCAAAAAAGCTGAGAAAGGGGCCTGTTTACCACTGTACTGCATCACATCTTCTTTTAACAACAAGCTCTAAAACATTTGGGAACTGACTGAACAGACCAGTTGCTGGGGTTTTGAAAATGAAATGCTGTCCTGTTTTTTCCCAGGATTTCAACAGTCCAGGGTCTTCTTTGTTGTTCGTCCAAATGTGACAGTTGCAGGCTGGCCATGCAGTTGACACAGTTGTAGAATATGTGCAGAATGAAGTTTGTAAGCTAATGATTTGGATGGCAGCATATGTATGGAAGAATATTAGACTAAAAGTTTTGTACGTGTGTATCACGTTTTGAAACTGTAGAAATTATTTGTAACTGTAAAAATGATCTGTACAAGTAATTGTCAAAATTACAAATATGCCCTACACTTACAAATCTATTCTACAGGTACAGATCGGTTTTACAGCTACAAATCATCCTACAGTTAAAAATATTTTACCATTACAAACATATTCTACAATTACAAATCAATATTCTACACACAAAAAGTTGTCCTACAGTTACAAATCTTTTCTGCAAGTGCACAGACTTTTGCACCACCTTAGGGATGAGAAGTGTCTTGTATTGTGTGTGTTCATCAAGATTTGTAACTGTAAAACTAATTTTTTTAACAAAAAAATAACATGAACGATTTTAAGTATTACTCATATGTCCTTCACTTACAAATATATTCCACAGGTACTAAACGTGATACACACGTACAAAAATTTTGTGTCTAATATTCTTCCATACATATGTTGCTTCACAACCTTCAGCATTAATTTTGCCTTCTCAGATGTGCAATCACCAGAGCACAATCACCTAAGCTCTAGCCCAGATAAGATGGCAGCATTTCAGCATCATGTTTAAATATGGTTCCTTCTTTGCAGTGCAGAGTTTTATTCGTGGAAGGGGCATTAAACTGAGTACATAAATAATGCTTATCGAAAGTTTTCCCAAGCCCATGCAATGATCTTCATTACAGAATCCGGTCTGGTTAATGCTGTGCTATCTGAAGCCCCAAACATCATGGCCATCCAATATTTTTTACCCTGTCCCTTGCATACAGAGATTTCTATTTATTCTCTGAATATCTGAATGATATTACACACTATGGATGATGAAATACCAAAATCTTTCCAATTTTACATTCAGGAGCATCATTCTTTAATTGTTGCACACAGTTTCACATAGTGATGAATATCTACATCTTTGCTTCTGAGAGACTATGCCTCTCTGGAATGCTCTTTTAATACCAAATCATGTTGCAATTAACAAAATCAGGGGTGAAATTATCCTCCCAGTCTTTTGGTGCCCCGTCCCGACTTTTTAGACATGTTGCTGGCATCAGTCAAAAAATGAGCATGTATTTTTTCATGAAATAGTAAACTTCCTCAGCTTCAACATTTGATATGCCGTCTATGTTCTTTTGCAACTAAATATAGCTTTACATTTTTTGCCGATTTTCAGTCTTTTTTTTTAGATTCTCCATAGCGCCCCAACTTTTTTGGGTACTGGATTGTAATGAATACCTTAAAGCACTGTGGTAGTTGTTCTTATAGATAGACTAATAAACATCATCTGTAAGATACAATAAGTAATTGTAAATGCTTTGGAGAAAACAGGAAAATACTGCCTCATTCTTCTCTACCATTACACCTCAAAACATTGGTCATCTTTTAACAATATTGCCACCCGGGCCTTCCAACTTCTTAAATACAGTACCTTGCTATTAAGCCTTTCCTCATATTCCTTCACTTGTTCAGTTAAAGTGAGTATCTCCAAGTTCTTCTCTTCAATTTTGGCCAAAAGCCCCTCCGCTATCCGTTTATCATTTGGATCACCCGGGACTGAATTTCCTGTTCGCATTTGCCGTTTCTGATGTAAAAGAGCAGAAAGTTAAAATCATTGGCTATGACATATCAGTACCTTGGAATGACACAGGCATGTTTAATTCTTTCATATTTTAACACCAATTCTTTGTCATTTAATCAATTAGCTTAAATGCCAAACATTATGTTTTTTGTACTTTACCTTATAGTCGCCATTTATTACGTTTATGGCATCAACAAGCTGGTGTTGATAACTTTTTTGAAGCATTGCTACTTTCTGCAAAATCAAGATGAAGTTATATGGTAAAGCTATAAATATTGATGTGTTTGAAGTATTTAAAAAAAAAAGTTATTTTACCTCTTTGTGCATGTCCTCCACACCTCTGGCCTTCTTCTGAATTGATACATATAAATCGATAGCTTCCCTTTGTATCTGAGTATGAAATTTGGCCTCAATGCATTTCATTTTTACTGCCACGTCTTTCCTCAGTAATTCCATATCCTCACATGTACAAAGAGTGGAGAGATATCTTAGCATTAGAAACTTAAGGTACTCCTCTGCAGTAATTCATTCATCATGGACCCATCTCCTGATGCAAAATCCATTGGCAATCCAACCTTCCTATACTGGTGCATATATCCTGGAGATAATTTCCTAAAAGTATAGACAGAGCAGCCAGCATGGATACAAGCCAGCTAATCAATTTGTTAAGACAGGACGGAGGAGTCAGGAACTCTTTTTGCTGCCACAAAGCCACCTTATGGCCTCTCAGCAGGCTTCCAGGCAGCGAGAGAGATGGCCTATGAGGTCAATAGTAGGAGGAAATCTGAACTAATAGCTGGAAATAAGTGCAGCAGGAATGAATTGACAAGAAAACATTTAGAAATGTGACATCTCTGACACCATCTATCACATTATTTTTGGAAGCTTGAAAGAAACTCATGGTATTATCAATAGGTTATTAAATTCAATGTTCCAAATTCTTTGAAACTGAGCACTAATGTATTTCACTAAATGCATACGGAGCAAGTAGGCTTGCCATTAACCTTTTTATAGCACTGGTGCATGAGGTAGACAGTTTTGTAACACAGGCCAGAAAATCTTGGCCTTTAGTATTAACACCTGGTACCACCTCTAAAAACAACCACAAGCAGGCTAGTGTACAGGTAGGTGCTTGGCAAAGGGCATTAATGTTTTATGACGCACACAATTCTGGATTGAGAAAGCAGATTTGTTCGCAAAGAGCTCTGGGATTTGGAGTTGAGTTCATTGATGCTACACAGAAGTGGATGCTTTTTTTGTCGTGTTATAGAATACAATTACCCTGGAAATCCAGAGTTCTGTATTGCAGAACTATTGCATTGTTTAGCAGCTTAGATCATTTCTATGAGGTGTCCAGAACAACATACTAAAAGTCCTAAGAAATCCTAGTTGAGGAAATGTTAAATTCTCATCAATCCGAGATGTGCGCCAAGAAGGCCAGGCAACAATACACCCCCAATGGGGCTATTTTTTCCCTTTACTCCTATCAAAAGTAAACTTTAAGCTTACACAATGAAAGTACCCATGAAAAGTAAAAAATGTTGTATTACAAGTTTCTTTGAAAATTTATTTTAATATGCAAATGAGCTATACACTAATCGAATATGCCCAAAATACACCCAAATAGGCTTAATTGTTCCTTCACTCTTACCACAATAACGCTTTACAAATGTATATGAAAAGTAAATGTTTTCGTATCACAAGTTTCTTTTTAAATGAATTTGAATATGCACATGGCTCCACACTTATTGAATATGTCCTAATTTGCATAGGCAGAAGCACCATATGTATGACAAATACATAGGCCCAATCTTCATCCAGTAATCCTACTGCCAATGGGTGATGGCAATGCTGCTTTTAGACTGGCCTCTAACCTGAAAACTGCCTGGCTTGGTAGTACCTGCCAGGGGTATAACCCCCGCCAGTATAGTCTTCAGGGTCACAGAGGCACACAAGGCTCCCCATCACGACAAGGTAGCAACAACAGGGGAGTTTTTTTTTTCTCTCTCTTTTTAAAGTGTTTTTTTTTCTATGTTTTTCTTTAAAAAAAATCCAGCCTGGAGCCCTCCTCTGTGGCTCTTGGTGCTGGCACCCCTCACTTCCTGGTTTGTTCTTTGCTGAGTTCTTCCCCTCTGGGTCATATTCATCTGATAAATCAGGCAAGTGTGAGTTTGTAATGAATATGATGGCTATTCTGACTTTCTTCTGATGTTATCTGTGGGGGAATGTCATTAGGTAAGTATTTAGGTAATTAATTAGGTATTAAGTAATAATAAGTAATTAGGTATTAAGGCTTGTTCGCAAATAATAATAAAAAAGAAGAATTTAGAAAGCAACTGGAGGCAAGATTGTGCAATCAATTCTTAAGGTCAATATAAGTCTTTTTGTGGCAAG
The DNA here is from genome assembly GCF_017589495.1 of Alosa alosa. Classification (NCBI taxonomy): domain Eukaryota; kingdom Metazoa; phylum Chordata; class Actinopteri; order Clupeiformes; family Clupeidae; genus Alosa; species Alosa alosa. The sequence continues at coordinate 48,760,370 of NC_063189.1, read as the reverse complement.
TGACCCAGGTGGTAAGTGTGGCAAGTGACTTAACTTACTGAATGGACAAGAATGTGTTAGTTATTTGGTCCCTGTTTTTTCTACTTGTGACTTTATGGCTTCTTGGCCATGAGTCAATTATGCCTTAAGCTCATTTGCATATTTAAAATAGATTTTTTCAAGAAACTTGTTAAAAATGTTACCTTTCATGTACAAAAATGTTACCTTTCATGTATACTTTCACTGTGTGAGTCAAAGTCAAAGTCAAAGTCTGCTTTATTGTCAGTTTCTTCACATGCCAAGACATACAAAGAGATCGAAATTACGTTTCTCACTATCCCACGGTGGAGACAAGACATATTTTACCAATTAAGTCCACAGACAAACATAACATTCAAGTAAACAATAAAAAGTAAATAAGGCACATACAATGAAGAAATAAGAGCAGCAAAATTGGTGTGAGGTTTGATTGTGATAGGAGTAAAGGAAAAAATAAGCCCATAGGCTTCAAACAAACTAATTTTCAAACAAACTTCTAATACAAAATGTTTTACTTTTCATGTAGACTTTAATTGTGTAAAGTTTTATTGTGGTAGGAGTAAATGTAAAAATTAAGCCTATGCGGGTATATTTTGGGTAGGCTACCCTATAGAGTATAGCTCTTTTGCATAATAAATGGGGGGAAATAGTCCCATAGGGGTGTATTGTTGTCTGGCCTTATGGCACATCTTGGATTGATGAGAATTAAACATATTTCCTCAACTAGGATTTATTAGGACTTTTAGTAGGCTATGTTGTTCTGCACACCTCATAGAAATGATCTAGCCTATGCTGAAAAAAATATTTTACAATTAGTTCTATTTTTGGCTCCAAAATGAGTTTGCCTACTTTGCCTGGACTATTACAGTAAGTTAACAAGCGCCCGACAAAGTGTGGGTGTCTCACATGAATGCATGCATTGCATAACCTAGGCCTAGCGGCAAACGGCCTAAACGGGCACGGGTAGAAGCTAGCCTACGACTGATGTAGAATAGGCTAACAGAGTTTTGTCTTGTTTATCACCGTGACACAGCACTATTTTCAGAAAGACGATGACTTACCGTTCGAAGGCTTGCATTTTGTTCTCTAAGCGTTGCAAGAGGCAGTAGTTCAGAAGCATTCGTTTGGACAGACATATCTCTCTTATACCGACCTACTCTTAGCTGATCTTCTAAACTTTTGCCATCACTGTAACAGTTAAAAAATAAGTAAGTTCAGAGCTATGTTTTTCTAGATGACAAATAAAAAACAAAAAACAAAGCTATTGCTACACGAGAGTAGCGTAATGTTAACGTGAACTGTCAGTGATTTCGACTGTTGTGAAATTACTTTAAAATGTCTTCAATTTCGTTGAAAATGGAATCATCGTCCTCGAAGTAATTGTTGCTATACATTTTTGTGATGTTGTTAGGCTATTAATAGTATTAGGCTACCAGGTTGTCAAAAGCAAACGAGAGAAACTCATAGCCTACTATCGATACTGCTGTAGAATTCAACCTGTCTGAGGATTGTGGCGAACTGTTGCTATAGCAACTCTATGCAGCAGTGAGGACGTACTGGCTGGTTGTTGGTGATGAGTGGCCTGTCTAAGAGAGTGGCATGATTATGTTTTTGACATCTTCAAAAGGCGACTAGGCTAATGAATGACTCTGACCTTTTAAATAACTACTAATTAATTTTCCTCACAGTGTCGCTGTGTTTATGTTTATTGTTATTAACGTGTTCAATTAGGGTAGGATAGCCTAATTCTTAGGCCTACATCTGACACAATAACTATCAAGACAAGTGTCCCCAAGACTGCGTTTTGAGACCCCTGCTATGTGACATCTATGTGACTCATCAATCTATCTATCATCCAATCTGCAGATGACAGTGGTGGTGGGCCTGATCAACAACAACAATGATCATGCCTACATGAATCAGGCAGAAGATCGAGTAGGACATAACATTAAGTCAGTAGCCTAAAACAGGAAATGGTGGTGGACTAGCTATAGGAGACAGATTGGCTATAGGCTTGGCCTACTTTAAAAATGTATTAGAATGTAATTTGTAAATTATGCATTTCTGTATGTGAAATGTTGATTCTGCATTTGTGGATGCACAGAGCATCAAGCTATTTGGAAAGGGGAGGGGGAAAGTAAACAAAAAAAAATCTAAGTTTCCTATGGTTCTGGTGTAGGTTACATAGTCTGAACAATTAGGCTAATAGTTTATCCTTGAAAGAGGTTTCCTAAATCACTCTGTCTTTTGATGCCACTGATGAGTCTCCTTTACTAAGTGAAAACAGTAAAACAGACTAATAGGACTAATAAGCCTGCAGGCTATTTTCTCTTTAAATCGCACTGAGACTATATAGTCTCCACCTAATCCCTAAATCTGAAATATACTCCTGCTGATAGCCTCAGACATTGTTAGTCACAACAGCAGACCCTAGGTATGTCCCCTCCCCCGCTCAGACAGCGTTGCTTGTACTGTACGAGTCTGCCCTGAGGGCAAGCCAATATGGCTCTTTAATTAGTCAACTAAAAAACTGCTAGTCTACCTCCAAAAAAATAAGTTGGTGCTTTCATTTTCCTGCCTGCATTTGTGTTTTTGTTTTGACTTTAGCTGTCATGTTTCTTTTTCACAGATAAACACAACAATGTCTGGTTTTTGAAATGGAATGGAAGGATCAATACCCCTCCCATCAATGGGGACCTGTCTGAAAGAGATGGGTGGGGGTATGGGGTCTCTGCTGGTTCAACGGTCACTGACGATCTATTTGAATGCTCCCACCTCCAGCTTATAAAAAATCATAAATACCAACAGGAAACCCCTTAGTTAATTAAACTATTTATTTTAGCTATGCCAATACAGTTCAGAGAGCTCTCCCACTCTCACATGTCTTCCTCTTCTCTTGGTTTTGGAATGGATAGTCTGGTCAGTTGTGCGTTGGATTTGGGGGGCAACTTGTCAGACTGATGTCATACAAGCCCCACCGCAGGAAAACAATGGGCCATCTGCAGCCAAGAACAATGTCACACTTCACAAGGAAGAGCTCTGGATTTGCTATTCATGAGCAGTTGTGGATGGCAGTCTGTGTGCAATTTCAGCTTTGATTTTACACAGATAATGCAAAGCTGTGTCTCTGACAAAAGACATAAACGGATGTAAACTGTTAGTGTATTATGCTAGCTTTTAAAAAAATGTGTCATTATAAACACTTGTATGTCAAATTTTTAGTTCTGATATAATAATTGTCCTTACAGATACTCTATGTGCAAAGTCCTTTATAACCTGTAGAGTCCTCTGACATGAGGTGCTTGAATACCTTTAGCGGTTGATTCAGCCTTAAATTCCCCAAGACACTGCCCACCAGCTGACAAAGGAGAAATTGCCTTTATTAAATCAGGACAGGCCAGTGGTCTTGGGATGCCTGGGGGCCCCACTGACAGCCAGTGCTGTAGGTCTGGGGGAAGGTTGCCACACAAAATCTAATTGGAACGCAGTGCTACTTAAGAAACCATGCAATATTAATCAATGTCTGTAAGTGATTCCATTACGTGTCATGTTGGTGAAAGGAAACCATATGATATTCAGGGCCCTCAGACATCCAATTGACCAAAAGTCAAATTGGCTACCTTCAGCAGTCTTTATATCTTATTGATGAAATGCCTTAACAGCACGTACAACATATCAATACATACAACATACATAATAAAACAACTCTACTCTGCATTTAAGCCTCAGAAGCATTTGTATCCAGGACTGGAATGACATTTACCCCTTTTTATCATCAATCAACCTCGTGATAACACAATGCAAAATTACTCAAGCAACTAATTAACTGTTCAGTGAGGATGTTTCATTTTCCAATCCTTTTTCTCCAGTACATCAAAGCACAAATTACAGTGTCTTTTTTGGCAACTAAGTCGCCACAGCAGCAAGCCAACAGCAGACAGCCGAGTCCAAAAAAATGGCAATGGTTAATCTCAGATGTTAACCAAACCATCTGCTGCCCCCTATTGATGAACATACATGTAGGTCAAAACATTAGGGCCTCAGTGTTTCTAATTATAATGTAACAAAACATAATTTCATAATGTTTCACTTTGAGATAAATAAAGTAGTGATTGCAAAATTGTGTTTAATTATAACCAAAATACTTATTCAGAGCTGGCTAAAAATGTTATAGGCCTAGATCAGGTGAGTGGGCTCTTTTCCTGTAGGGTGTATGTCTATCGTTGCAAAGCCTTTATGAAACTAGAAATGAGGTCAGCAAGCTGTCATGGGGTTTTTTAATCAAGGCAGTCAGAAATGGGCATGCAGCCAATATTTGTCGGAATTACCCCTTTACAATCGCAAACCATATTGGAAGGTCTTACAAATAAGTTCTGATCTGACAAAGCTTCGATAAATATGTCTGTTAACCATGTAATTTAATTCTATATCATTTTAATTCTATATAATTATGAATTCGATTATAGGTTTAAATGTCTCGTGTGGTGTTTTGTGGAACATTATTAATGCAGAGCTACACAGGACCTGACCAAAGCAGAAAACATAACTGTCTTTTTCCCTGAGTAATGATGCAAAGTAAAAGCTCATTAGGGAAAAAGTGGCGAGCAACAATCATAGATGAAGCTTTCCACTTGACCCAGTCACTACATGCAACAGGATACAGCCAGCCAGTTGGAACAGAGGGAACACACTTCAAATGAACCCCTGGGATCTGACTGGATATCTGTGGTGGGCCAGATTGGTAAAAAAAAAAAAAAAAGCAGACGCAAAGACATAATAACATAACAGGAGCCACAACTCTATGTCATGGACAAATGGCCTCCCATAGGGAGATAAGCTGATGATCCCATATGCAAATACACAACAAAACAAAAATTAATTAGTCAGGGTTTGGCAGCATCTGACACTAAGAGGTTTAATCTGGCATGCATATGTTTTGTTTATGGCTACAGAAAAATGTGGGGTTAAATCAGGTCGATGTAGGAGACACAAGTACGACTTTTTCACATGCTTGTCCAAAATGCTTTTGGCATTGATTATTTATTTGGAATAGCAATCTGTGACTTGAATTCTAGAGGGGTTGAGTGTTTTGCACTTGACCTCTAGAGGGCACTAGCGGATTGGGCTCTCATTCTCCTCAATTTAGATAGATAGATAGATAGATAGATAGATAGATACTTTATTGATCCCCAAGGGGAAATTCAAGGGTCTCAGTAGCATACAGACATCACACTTATGCACTTACAGCAGAAATGGTTAACATAAGTATAAGTATAAACATATAACTAAACTCCACTGTACAATAAAGACAGTAAAAGATAAGAAAACTAACAAAACTAAATACTAAATACACTATATAAATTAAATTTAAAAAGTCCAATGTGCTTGAGGGTGATCAAGCATAAGACGCTTGTACACCTGTACATTGTGACAGGGCCGTAACTGGTAAGGTGCTCAAGGGAGTGAGTGTCATGGTGAAGGTGCAAAAAGTAGTCCAACCATAGTCCTTCAGTTATGTGTGCATGGCAAGGTGCTCAAGAGAGTGAGTGTCATAGTGAAGGTGCAAAAAGTAGTCCAACATTAGTCCAACAGTGCAACAGTGCAAGAGTAAAGTCTAGAGACCAGCATAAATAATATGGACAAATAGGAGAGTAAAGTATAATGTAGACAAGGTAAAGCCTGACCGCAGCCATTGATTGAATATAGCATGAAAAACAGTGTAGCAGTAAAACAGTAGTGAAAACATTAGGCTGTGGACATTAGTAAAACATTGGTAAAACAGTAGTAAAGCAGTAGTGGGCAGTCAGTACTCAAACATGGAGAGGGTGGAGAGGCAGACAGACTAAGCAGAGAAGTCTATTTCTCCTCTTCCCTTTAGTGAGGCATTGAACAGTTCAATGGCCCTGGGGACAAATGACTTCCTCAGCCTTTCAGTTGTGCATGGCAGTGAGCGAAGTCTCCAGCTGATCAATGATTTACACAAGTTTTTAGTGACAGAAAAAATACATTAAGGAATTGTTATGCGTAAATCTTGTGCAAATCGCTTATGCTGATGTTAAGTAGAATGACAACATTGAGCATTGCCATTGATTCGATTTGTTGAATCTGAATCTTGATCCTGCTTACACCCCCCCAAGCTAAAGTGGGAAAAAACATACTTGAAGTCATGTGAAAAGCATTTTAAACGTAGGTCACCACAACAATCCCCTCCTTCCTTCCCCAATGTCTGAAATCCTCCAGAAATTGACTGACTATAAGCAGAAAGGAATCATTCATTAGCAAAAATGAGTTCGTAGGCTAATAAGTTTTGGAAACTGGAAAATAGCCTACTCATCAGCCTATGTCTAGAAGGCCTAGGCTACCGCAACTGCTTGATGTTACTCGCTCATAATGGCGCAGGCGAAACAATGATTGAAAAACGGATCGGGGATATCCAAGATAATGGAATTTTGTGGTAAGCACTACCTATGTTTTTATGTTTCCCAACCGTGAGGACACATAGTTTTAAAACTTTCCTTTTATTTATGTAGCCTACATTTATTTAAAATGGGTTCATTTTTAGTTTTTCCAAAACTGAGTTGCTAAGTTCCCAGACATTCTCATTATGGCAATTCCATATAGGTGAATCTGAAACTGTCACCAGAGTTTAGGACATATTAGGACAGAGTTGCCTGGCCCTGGCCTAGCCCATAAGTTGGATGGTATTTCAAATGCTAGGAATTTTTGGGTGGAAATGGTGTATTAAAAGATCCAACTATGACCCTTAAAGTTAGTAATTCCTCTAATGCTTTAAAAATATCACAGTGCCAAGAAACTGCAGGAGGTGGGCTGTTCCTAACTAATGGCTTTTAAGTACAAAGAGAATCCTTTGTTTTCTGCCAGTAACTGCTTATGAAAACAATGATTGCTAAGAGGTGCATAACAGGAGCATTCCTCATAGTTCAACAGAAACCCTTTTCAGTGGAGTGCACATGGTTATTCACCTGCTTTAGAGGTAGGCTCTAGTCTTTTCTGGTTTTGTGTGCTATTTGCAGTGATTGTGGCAGAAATGTCTGTCACTATATCTGTAGATCTCTGTTTTCTTGTTTTGTTTTGTTTTTTTCACAATGACCTTGACTTTCAACATAGACATTTCTCATTTATAAGTAGATCACTTTTTTATTAGACTTTCACTGTTTCACTGAATTGTTGTTGTTTTTTTTTTTTTTTTCAAAATAATAATGTGGATCTCTATATTGTCCTGTTAAGGTGCTGCAGTGGATTTTTTGTTTGAAACAAATTCAGTGAAGTGGAATGAACATGAGCAATAGCACAGGAATTAGAAGGCCATTTTCCTGACTTCCTCATTCATTCACCAATATCATATAACACAATGCAAATTATGCCTAACCCAGTCTCATGTACACATTTGGAGGCTATTCCTCATCATTACTTGAATTGATCATTTTACATTCCTTTGAATGTAAACTTTGAAATATTGTAATATTTTCTGTCTTGGCATTAATAATACTTAATTACACAAAGCATCACCTGATCCTCATCCTCATATTAATGAAGACTAAGGTCCTTTATGGGTTTTTTTATAAGAATACCTTCTTGAATTCATTTTAATCGAATTCCAATACTGGGTCACTCTCTAATTTCCTCCTTTGATGTCCCCTCCCACACGCCCAGCTCTCTTAAGCCTCTCTGATGTTCATCCATAGAGATTCATGGGCTTGGCCCTATGGGACTTGGGTGGCTCCAGATACCGATATTTATGTCCACACATAATTTGAACCAGGGTAATGCACTCTGCTGGAACATCACACTATTGGTTCATGCATGCAGAGCTTTCCTTCTTGTTGTGAAAAAGGGTGACAGAACAAGGTACATGCACACAGAGCTTTTGATTTGCTGTTGGTTGTACAGCACACTTCTGCATCTAAGATTAAACATAGGTTGTGTTGTGAGACTTTGCGTTTTCACACCTCTTTTGCCTGCTTTTTTTACCTTTATCTCATTAACCTTGATTTGTGGAGGGTCACGCCTGACACGTCCCTAAAATATCTTTCTTACTTCCGTCATAGCATTACCGTTAGCATGACTCATCATGAGAGAACAGGCGGCCCTTCGGTACCTCTGCTTATACCGCCTCTCAGAGTGAGTGACACATTCCGGCTCCCTGTCAAGTCAACTCAGCAACCCGGCAGAGAAAATATGACTCATACAATATGCTGGTCCACATAGGTCATGCAGTATAGGATTGGAAAAATAACAAAACAAACTAAACGGACATAATTAAAATAAAAAACTAGTTTGTCATGTAATAATTCTGTCTCTTTAGTGGTTCTTTAGTGTGGGAGCCCCCAAGAGGACACAGAGTTAAAGCAACAGAAAAGAACAGATAGAGAAACCTAACAAAACAAACTACAGATCAAATTTTGTATGCCAGCACTCCAACAGCAGCCTATAACTGACCTATTTGGTGATGAGTTTACACATGCACTTATAATATGGCCAAGGCTTAATTATTAATTCAATGACCATTCACCTAATATGTACTCTTTATGGATTGATCACCCACTGAAGAGTTTGTTTAATATGCTAAATGTTTTAATGTTTTAAAAAAGAGCTCTGATAAATCAAACAAAAATAGTTTACCTGATTTATTAAATTATCAGTTTAAATATAAAACCATAATTTAAGAAAAGCTATACTACAACTGATGGACATTTTTATCAAAAGTGAAATTGCAATATGAGAAGATCTCAATCTGTACACTGTGATTATGGTGGTTGGTCTGTGGAATGGCTCATTGCCAAAGGGGGGCCTGCCATAAAAAGTCTGAGAACCATGTACATTAGGCCAACTATGTGTCCCTGCTTGCTTTCCCTTTTACATTTGACCTCAGGGAAAGGACCTAAATGTTCTACCTTCAAACGTTTTAGCAGAAAGTATGTAGAGAATATAGTGTTTATTCTTCTTGTTACTTTTTTGCTACATATGTCATGTTACTTTTTGTGAGGATCTATCATCACACACTCAAACTCCCATTGTAATAATTGTATCTTATATAATAAAAAGGCCTACTAATTGGACAACATCCACAGAAAATGTCAGTCCATACCTCAGCAGAGTAAGACACACCTGGGCATACACACACACACACACACACACACACACACACACACACACACACACACACACACACACATGGCCTATTTTTGACCATGACACATCAGTATTGCATGGCTACCCAGAGGAGATAATGAATATGGTATTTTACCTCCATGGTAGGTAAGTAGGCTGACATTTTTATTACCATGGCTAATGGAGAAGAAAGACTGGAAGGGCTGCTATGATTCTAAATGCTTCTCTCTGCTGGGCCTGTCTCTGTCCACTCATTTCACACTGATGGTGAACCCCAACTTCCTCTAGACAGGGCTATTTGTCTCTGAGGCTGCATTGAGCGTGGGTTAAAATCAATAAACCATAAGCTCACTCATTTCCTATCTAGTGTGAAGTACTCACAAACACTCTCACAAAACACAGACATGTGTGTGTGTGTGTGTGTGTGTGTGTGTGTGTGTGTTGCGCGCGCGCGTGTCTATGTGTGTGAATGTGTGTGGTTGTGTGGTTGTGTGTGTGTGTGTATGTACACGTGGATCCCAAGGCAAACCAAATTAACGACACAAAATCTCATTTCCTGATAATTGGCTGAGACAAGGTACAATGTATTACTGTGAGTTTCCAGGAGGATAAAAGAACCTTCTTGGGAATCGCATCCATGGAAGAAATGTCGTTGCCTTAAAAACAGAGAGGGGAAATGGGTTCTTTTTAAATTACCCATGCTAATGAGCATAAATAAATTGTTTTTATTAGTCATGTTGGTTAAAATACTCATGATCCACAGCTCTATTAGGACACTGATGGAGTACAGGACCAAGCTCTTCAATTAGACAGTAGTTTTATTCAGAGCCAATTACTTAAATGGCACCAAACCTGATTCACGAGGCTGGGCCTCTGTTTTGCTTTGAACAGTTGGACTCACTGATCTAGAGAGTCAAACCTATCCATTTGGCAGAACCTGATTTTTAAAGGAGAAATACTGAATATGGCAATCTACACTCTATGTTTGGATTATACCACTGGCACGGACTTAGCTCAAAATATCATTACACTTCTATGCTACTATGGACTGGGTCCCTACAGATAAACCAAATATTTCCACCTTTGACATTGTACACCTTTGAAAGTGTATTAAAAAGGACTGTTTGTGGAGTCAGTGCACTTCCTTAATATTATTCCAGTTGCTGCCATCTTTTAAGGAGAAAGTCCATAGAAATTGATTACCGAATGCGGTAAACACTGTCAGTGGATGCAAAATGCAGAGAGTTTGGCCAATTCAATTTGTAAGGTCTCTGTCCTCGCAATTTATTTACAATCACTAGTCAGTCTAAGAAGCTGAAGAGACACACAAGGCAGACCCATAGCCATCAATAAAAATGAAGATCTGACTGGAGGGACCAAAGTGAAGATGTTTCACAGGAGACAGTCACGATGACAGAGACGTTCTCCCAAGCGCCCGGCCCACTGCCCACTGCACCCCGTGAGGAGACCACTGTGTGCCAGAGAGAAAGAGAGAGACCTCTTCTGTGTGCAGGGCATAAGGCAGGAGGGCAAATCAAGGCCTGAAAATAGCCACCTCCCTATTAAACCCATTTTATTCCTGAGCTTCAGAGGGACATGACAGCAGAAACTGCCTGGAACATGTGCTGGTGGGATATTTTTAGACACACAGAGGCCCAACCAATACCGCCGTACACAGTAAGCTGCGATGACTGACACAAAAGCACGCCACAGGCGTAAGCAAGACAAGGTAATAACCCAGTTTTTCTGGAATGGCAGACTTAATTTGTGTCTTCCATCGTGGTCCTCTGCAGGCCTCTGCTGTTTACAGAGCCCTCCCAAGTTGAACAAGAAGGTTGCCTGTCTTGTGTGAGAGTGCCCCATTCAATAGGCTCCAGGTTACGTTTGTGGAGAATTGCTTGATAAGTGGCTTTGGGTGCACAGTTATGTCCAAGGCATAAACACCAATTGGTGGAAAATATATTTGAGCCCCACTGTTGGCAGTATGTGTGTAAGTGTGTGACTGTGTGTGTGTGTGTGTGTGTGTTTGTGAGCTATATACATCAACTGGGAACCTGAGGGTGAGAATGATGGTTTCCTGAAATACATGTGAGAAGAACCATCAGTGAGACTTGTCTAAGAGCTTAAAGCTGCAGTTGGCAAGATTGTTTTGATCATATTCACTGAAACACCGACACTATGCTCTGACAGAACAACATAAATCAGCTGCTTTTAGAAAAAAAAACCTGCACTTCTACCTCCACCTAGAGCCTGTTATTTGTTTTGCAAAAATCCTTCTTCCTTCTTCTGGTCCAATCAGAGCAGGGCTGTGTGAGATCTGACTGTCAATCACAGTCTGGTGCAGTCTGGTGTGCACTGACAAGCACGAACTCTATGAGAGGGTGCTCGGTGGTAGTGGGGGAGGGGCATGAGAGTTGTAAACATTCACAATTTTGGCTAAGTCCCCTCAATCTGTCAGACTTGCCAACTGCAGCTTTAAATATTTAAGCACTGACTTGTTTTCATACATTTGACCTCTTATGCAAGTGTTATGCTCCTATGTGCACATTTCCGCACAATTGACGCTGGGAAGCATACAAACCCCCCCACCACATGTGCATTGATGATGCAATTCTCGTCACACACCACGTGTGCGGGACACAGACGCGGGAGCATGTCACGACCTTCAGTGTGTTACATGTTGATAACAAAGTGGTTTCCCTTAGGGTGCCATCCTGTAGCGTTAACACATAACTGCAGGAGACAGTGATATTGTATAGAATTCCGGTGTGATATTGACCTGAAGTGTATTGAAACATGATACCGAGTGTGAACGTATGTCTCATAGCCCATCTCAGCTTGTCCCCTGCACTCCAAAATCTGGCGGTAGTTAGCCGATGCTACCAACAGCTTTTTCAATAGTGGTGCTTCGGCAGCCATGCAAATAAATCACTGTTTTACACCCATTTACGAGGCTCAATGTATCTCCACACTTCATTGGTAGACTTCCGAGGGCCCTGACATTTAAAACGAGACATTGAGAACTTTGAAAAAGCACTGGTAGTTTACTTACAAGGCGATTTATACAGACAGTACCTTCCACGAAGTTTAGCGTTTGCAGCCATCTTGAATTTAGTCGCGATAAAGTCGAGCAACGAGTAAGAATGAACAGGTATGATAAGGGATCAGATTCCAAAAATAATTCAGTGGAAATGCATGGATTCCAGTTTCTTCCAGTAGCAGCAACTGGAATCCATGCATTCCAAGCCGAGATGGGCTATGAGACATACGTTCACACTCGGTATCATGTTTCAATACACTTTAGGTCAATATCACACCGGAATTCTCCTTTAAGACCTTTTAAAGTCGAAACATGTGATCTAGGTAAAAAACACTCCCTGGGGTTGTGGCTATTGCTTTGTGAGGTGCAATCACTTGATTTCCTGCGCCGTGATTCCAGTGATTCTACAAAGCTAGGTCAGTAGAATCACTGGAATCACAGTGCAGGAAATCAACTGAACATCAACGCTACAGCCAACATGTGAGCCAGCCATACAGTTGTCTGCCTCACATGTTGGCTGTAGCGTTGATGTTCAGATGTAGTGTGTTAATTTGGTGTGGCACAGAGTTCATTAATATGTTGGTGAACGACTTCTGCTCTTCACTCCTTTAAATCCTGAAGGAGCTTAACATTGCTGTGAACTAGGCTTTGCACAAACAGTCCATTCAGGTTAATTAGAGAGATCTGCCTCACACTCTCCAGAGAGAGACCCGTAAATACATCATCATAGCGTAAACATTTTCCCACCCATGTTTACTGATGGCTGTGAGAGAGCACATCAGAGTTTCTGAACAGTCCTTTGTCTCTCACACAACTCCCCTGTGGGACGTGTGCTTATAGTTTGCCATCCGTTGTGATCGGCCTCTGAGCGATAGCACACAGGGGAGAGTGAGGAGACTGAGACCGTCATCATCTGTCCCACAGAAAAATGCTGCCTGTTGAAAATTGTCAGAGTGTGTGTGTGGTTTTTGGGGCCGGTCAAGCTGTAAGCTGTACTCACTTTCTGAGAACTCTCTGAGCCATTAGCCAGTCTTCAGTAAGTGCAGTACCTCAGAGCACTTTTGGTCTGTTGCCTTGGTGATGTAATGTTGCTTTCCTTCTTCTCCTCACAGAAGTGAAGCGAAAGTAGGCATTGGGTCTCCTTACAACCAGTATGCAATTACAGAAATGATTGCTGTGTGGAAACTACGGCTTACTGAGGAACAGCATGCACCTGCAAGGAAGGATAGAATACATTTAATGTTCATATATGTATGTATGTGTGGATTTATGTATATTTATTTATGTATTTGTTTGTTAATTCATTAATTTATGATAAACAAATAGCAACAAAGTGGAGCTGTAAGTACGATGAGCTTAGCAAGTCAGGATAAGCATCAGAACTGGGATTCTGGGATGCATCATAACTTACACTTTGTCCAAGTAAGCCCACACATATGGCTAGAGAGGATGGGGAGACTCAGTAAAACTGAAAGACTGTCATGTCTAGCATGAAGCCGGACAGAATATGGACAGAGGCAGAGGGTGGGTTTCTGGAAGCTTCTGTGGTCTTGAATGGGGCAAGAGCTGATTAATATATCCAAACAAATCCATCCCTCACATCCCACGATGCACTTTTCATTTATTATACAGTAAAGGATTAAAAGTAGCATTAAGTTACAGTTAAGCTGGCCTGACTCAGTTTAAAGGCACCCTTAACAGTTTTTTGACCTTAACATAATGTTTCCAAAATCATTTTGATGGCACATAACCTCATAACTTGACGACGCCACTTCTGCCATTGTCTGAGCGGCACTCTGTAGGCGATTTCCGACCTAGAAACGTTCTAGTTTCGGGTAGAAAACTTATGGAAACGGAAAATAGCTGCTATGCTACAGGAATTTGGAGATCTTCTTCTAAATAGACTGCTGTCGGTGCATTCCCTCTACATTATATCGAAGTTATGTTCATACTTTGTTGCAAAAGACGCATATTTAGTTTGTTTACTAGTGCAGTGCCCGTTAAAACATGCCATTCATGTAGAAAACCGTAGCCCAATATAATGCCTGCCGGTAATATAATATCCTCCTGGTGTCCTCCAATTTCTTTTTTGTTGGGATTTCCTGTATATTTAGGATAAAAAAAAACATCTTACCATTATTACAATATTACAATTATTACAATATCTTACAATATTTTAATTTCTTTTTATTTATAAATTATAAATGTTATAACATGTCCACTGTGGTGAACAAAAGGACCGTTTTAGTAAAAGGTAAACACAAAAAGGAACAAATCATGCTTGTAGTGGTATTACATTAAGGGTAAACTTAACCAAATCTTGGGGGAAAGGCTATTTATTCTTCTAGATTATTTTATTTGTCTTTTTGGACAGTTTTATTTATTTTTTCTAGATTGTTCATTTCATTTTCATGTTTTTCCTTCATCTGCGATAATTCTTTTTTAGTCCTACTCTTCTTCCCCATCCTGTTGAGACACAGGTTTATAGTCCTCATCTCTCTTTCACTCGGTTGAGAAAGGGAGAGAGGGAGACAGAGAGAGAGAGGGAGAGAGAAAAAGGGAGAGGACGAGAGAGAGAGAGAGAGTGGGGGAGAGGAGAGAGAGAGAGAGAGAGAGGGGGGGAGAGGGAGAGAGAGAGAGAGAGTGGGGAGAGGACGAGAGAGAGAGAGAGCGGGGAGAGAGAAATATAAGAGAAAACATGGAATTAAGTGTGACAGAGAAAAACTGTACTGATCTGAAATCTGATCTGAGTAGAAAATGAAAAAACACTCCATAATCTTTGCTACACATGAAGTAATAATAGTAAAATTTCAACAGTGTTTGGCTTTCTTGGGAAGTAGAATGTTTCATTTGTCCACACATACTTTGATCCTCGGAGATGGAGCTCGTTTTAAGTGACCTACCTGATGACGCGAATCAGTTCGTGAAAGGCTTTGTCCACATTCATGGGAGGGTCCTTGGCACTTGTTTCAATGTAGGTTATCTACAACAAACATCAAAGTCAGTCAGCATTTGTTTACAACTAGGGTTGACCAGAGGTCCAGTCTGTTTGTTTTTTAGTAGCAAAATCTGTTGAAAAGAATCAAACAAATATGGGACAATAGCAAAGGACTTGGTGTTCTGTTCCACACACTGTACTGGGTTACATATGTACACGTACACACACACACACACACACACACACACACACACAATCCATCCTATAAAGCAGTGTTTCCCAAACTTTTTTTCTGGGGACCCACTTTTTAAAAATGACAGACCCTCGCGACCCATCTCATTTCAGATCTAACATGCAACCTGAATGCAATCATATTGTTTTAGGCCACAGGTTCTCAAACTTTTCTTGGGGGTATTCTTAAATGCTACGCAGTCGTCACTCTTCTTATATTTCTAAAGAGAGATGTTGTAGGCTACCTTGCGTTGCAGACTAATGGATCCATAACACCGTCAATTCCTATGTAAACATAGCAAGTAACTCAAGTTGTTATATTGTAGCCTATTTGTGGAGGTTTCTTTATTTGGAAAGTTGAATCCGCATTTTCCTCTGGAGTTAAACGTTTGTTTGTAGGCCGTATACCAAGGCTGTGTATTGCTATTGTGGCAAGCTATGTTGTAAGAATGTGAAATGAATAAATATCAGAACAATAGTCAAAAGATAATAAAAAGATTTATTGTAGCCTAGTAGAGTTTGCGAGGTGGAAAACGAGAGGAAAATGTTTAAAATGTCCATTTAAATAGGGGGACAGTTGAAACACTTTTTAATTAAACGTAATTCACATAGCGATCGTACCACACTGAAAGCTAATATTTGGTCACTAGTAACCTACATCTGTCCTCTGTCAAATACAGATGCATTTTCAGCTTTGAACAAAACCGTTCAGGAATTATTACAACAAAAGTGGGATGTGCGTAATGTTTCATTCATCCCTCCTGGTCGGGACAGTTGAAACAACATAAGGGGACGAATGAAACATACAGTTTAAGCCATATAAACGTTCAACAACTTCGAAATTTTAGGCTACTACATATCATGAATGGTACTCCCAAAAGGTTTTATTTTAGATATATTGTTGCAGGGCTATACGTCTTTGTGCATGTCTGTTAACAACTCATTGCCATCATCATGACGCGTGTATGAAGCGGTTTTTGAAATATCATGCCCTGTGGATGATTCTGCCATGTTTATAGCTAGAACGGTAAGCTTTCCCATTTATATCATGTTTATATTGTTGAAAATGTCGTTTCACTAGGTTTTTACGTGGGTTAGGCCAATGCACATCCAAATAAGTAGGCTTAACGACCCACCGGCCGTCAGTCTCCATAGGATAACATGTGGAAACTCAACCCCCTATCTGGTGGGCCCAAATGTATTTTCATCTTCCTAAAACTGTTTTTCTATGTCTTACCTCCTTAAATGATTGTTTAAACACACCAATTTGTGCATTTAATTAAAATACATGGAGTTACAACCTGGTCAGGACGATTGAAACACGTGTTTCAATCGTCCCGACACAGACATATGTCACTACAGCTTGATTTGCTTTCCATGTAAACAAGCATGCGATACACTCGGAGAAAACTGGATTGTTTCATTCGTCCCGTGTTTCAATCGTCCCGGCTCTCCCCTAGGCTAATATAATGCACTGTTGAATGTGAGGAGGTTGCTATTAACTTTAAAGAGTGCATCTACAATTGAAACTATACAGCCTATGACACAAATTGAATAGCCATGTCTGGTATACGGGTGTCTGCTTTAGTTGACTAGATTTTAATCGGTCAAGTTGAAGAGCTGGTGTCCGTTAATGTTCGTGCAAATAGGCTGATTCATGTCCCTTGCACTTTGTAACTGCGAGGTCCATGGCAGAAATGTTTCATTTTGCTAGTGAGATGTCCACGCTGTCCCTTCTGCGACGCGTTCGCCCCCCAGTTTCAGAGCTATTCTAAATGCAAAATTGCACATAGGGCCGTGACTGTGGTAAACAAACTATATCCTAATAGAAAACTGATAGCTTTCCTGGCTAAGTTAAGCCTATTAGACAACATAAATTGTACTGACGACCCAAATAAAGTCTTTGGGAAACACTGCTATACAGAATTCTCTCATAAAAATCCTAGGATTCTAGTCCTGGTGTCCATTATAATGGACATTCATAAATACATTATTATTTCAAAATAATTCAAAGTAAATAATTTAATTTCTTTCAAAATGAATCATATGATTCCTGACATTTTCCTTAACAAGAACACATATCACCACCATAATAAAAGCATGATATATAGACAATATTTGACTTATCTCTCCTCCTTCCATAAAATGTGCTGTTTCTTTGAGAAAAAGAAAGAGGAGGTTCCCAGCAACCCAGTCAATCACGTGACCTATCATTGGAAAGCCCAGGATGTCTTCTTTAAAAGATCATTGATAGAATATAGAATTAATAGAATAGCTCAAAGCGGTAAAGGGGTATGCATCTACAACCAATGTCCACTACAGGGGACACAAGTCTGGGTTGTGTCTCAGGTGGATATATTAGCCATTAATGTGCAGTTAGCAGAATGTATGCATGGCTGCATGTAACATTTTTACAGATCAAAATTACATAAGCCTAACAGCTGTTTTGAGTTATATGTTTATTGTTAAGATTACTGAATAACTTTCAGATAGAGAAGACAACCCATTTTGTAGAATGAATCGTATGAAATTTGCAACGATGTGACTCAACAATCTAGCCTATAAGAAGGGTTGGGTAGTAATGGATTACATGTAATCTACGTAATCAGATTACAAAAATCAAGTAACTATAATCAGCATCACAGATTACATTATTTTTACAAGCAGCCCATTCATTTGTCCACTAGATGTCGTTATCCTCCAATTGCCTGTGTAATTTATTGACAAGAAAAAGGTTCAAATCAAAGCCCAAGATGGAGGAGCCGTCGACGTCAACCGATAGACCCGTTCCAGTCGGAAAAGAGACCATTGGAAATAAGAATGTGTATGTGTAAGTAATCCTAAAGTCAGTGATGGGCAAGCTACTTGATATGTGTAGTGAGCTAAGCTACCAGCTACTCTACAATAAATTCAGCTTCACTACACAGAAGCTACCACCCAAACAGATGTAGCAAGCTAAGTTACAAACTGTCAAAAGTAGCTTGATAATTAGTAGCTACTTTCAATTATTCAAACTGCATGCCAAGTCAATGCAATTTTAGTGATCAACACAACTGTCAGTCTGAAAATATATTAGGCTTGTTCGATCTGCTCTGATCTAGACAGTAAAAGATATGGACAGTCATCACGTAGACACAGTGGCGCCAACGAGTTTGAAAGTGGGGGTGCAAAAAAAAAAAGAAGAAGCTGGTTTCGGGCTGGGTTCCCCGAGACAATTTTAAAAATTCCAGAGGCCAACTATTCACGCACGTTTTCACGTGGGATATTATGATATAAGATAGTCTTAGATCTTCCTAATGTTGTAAAGGACAAGCCAACACGATTTTGCAATTCAGGATACATGTTCAAAGAAATTAAGTCGGTCATCAATTATGACGCCAAAGTTACGTGCCAATCTAGTTGGGGTCAGTAAAGAGGAGTCTGGATGTTAATCTGCTGGGGAATAGCTGTTTTAGATGGAAACACCAAAAGCTCAGTTTTTGAGAGATGAAGTTGAAGGTGTCAGTCTGTCATCCAGACTGAAATATCAGGCATGCAGAAATCTGATGGGAAACAGTCCTCAGGTGTTAAAGACAGGTAAAGCCGTCCGCATAGCAGTGAGTCAAATCCATGGGAGTGAATGGTCTCACCCAAGGAAGTGGTGTAAATAGTGCCCTAATACTGATCCTTATGGCACACCTGTGGTGAGGTCATGATACTTTGATACAAGACACACTGAAAGAATGCCCTTTAAGGTAGGATTCAAACCAATATCTTTTCCAGAAATTCCCTGTTCAGACAGTGTAGAGAGGAGAATGTCATGTTTTACAGTATCAAAGGCTGCAGGTAAGTCTAGTAGAATTAATACTGATGACTGAGCAGACTCCTGATTTGAGGTGCTGCTGTTTACGGGTTTGAGTCCGGGCGTGTGCAGGGCTGAACCACGCAGGTTAAACAGTTACAGTAAATGTAAATAGGTTACAGTAGCTACTCTCAATGCTTCAGTCACAGACAGAGCAATTTCAGTAGAATGACCACTCTTGAAACCAGACTGCATAGGGTCTAGCAGTTTGTTCTATGACAAGAAGTCATAGACTTGCTTGAAGAACACTTCCTCCAAAGCCAACAAGAAAGGAAGAAGGGAGACAGGTCTGTAGTTCTTCATCAATTGTATGAAGTGTACTTTTTTTTAGCAAAGACATAACCCTTGCCTGTTTAAAAGAAAAAGGAACTATTCCAGAACTGAGTGTAGTAGTAGCATTAAACACATGCATGACTGCTGGCATAACAGCAGGTGTGACAGACTGCAGAAGAATAGACTGGACAGGATCCAAAGGGCATGTTGTTGGATGACTTTGCTGAAGCAGTAGAGAAACCTTTTCAAGAGGAGAGTTTCAATTCACAGGCAAAGCTCTCCTAATGGGCTCATCAAACTGAGCACTTATCCTGTTGTGTTTGCAGTCAAATATGACCGATTGACAATTCTTCTCTCTAAAAAATATTGTTAACATATTCTCACTACCATGAGGCTTCTTGGCTTTGTTAACACAGGGCATCTGAACACACAAACAAATTTTGATATTTAAAACATATTTTGATATTATAACAATTTGAGTGTTTTATTTAACTTTTTTAACTGTTTTATAGAACACCCATGTGTATTTTCAGTCAAAAATGACTGGCCATTACAAATTAATGGGTGAAAAAATGGTCAGTGTATAAAATTGAGCCCAGGCACATACTTATTGATCAGATGGACTGTATGCACTTCTGTACATTAAAACACACACACAAACACACCCTCACTCCCCCTCTTTGCTTCTATGCCAGCCCCCATTGGAACCTTTCCCCAATGGAATCTTCCCCTTTCTGACTTGCATGAGCTCAGGTCAGTGAGGCCTGCAGGCCATAAATACCAAATGGAAGTTTAAAACTGGTTATATTCAATAGAACACAAGTTGATACAACGGTCTATCACAACATTAGATGATAATATGTGTGTTACTGTGTATCTATAACAAGTTATAATGCAGCTGTCATTTTTGACCGGGAACACAAAACTAGTAAACATAAAACGAACACAACAGGAGGGTGAAGCAACTTTCAGTGAAAACGTTGCAAAGTCATCTGCTGACAGTGAAGTATGGCAGTGGTGGAGGATTGAGAAGAGAAGTTTTCTACTGTCAGTTGCGCTCTCAATCTTGCTGTGATAGAATGCCTTTTTTGCAAGTGTAACAGTGAATGAAAAAGATGATAGCAAAGACTGGTAGTTACTAAGACCATTTCCATCTCTGGATTTACGTCATTTTCTCTCAGCAGCTCTAAGTATTACTATCATTAATATAGTAGTAACAATATATCTAGCCGAGTGATACAATAGTATTTTTTGTAATTCCATCACCTTTATGAAACTATCTTGTTTCTTATATCAATTAACATTTGTCAAAATGTTTTCAATAGAAAAAAAAAAAAACTCCAAATGTTTTCAGTAGGCTAGCCTACCATTGTTGCAGAAATCATGAATAAGAAGGTATCCCTTCGATTTCTGTTTATTTTCGCATATCCAACATAAGGAAGCAGCATGAGACTCCCGTCAAAATCGTCATGAGGAGATTCCTCCCAAATGGCCTATCACGTCTTTGAACTGACGTCATGAGGGAGTGTTTTAGCTCGTGCAGCTCGTGGAAGGCAACTGCAAGATCTGTCTGCAGGCTAAGACTCCTGCGATATTTTAAGGTTATGTGACATGGTGTCACGGTGGTAAGTCCCTCCCCGGCTGACAGAAGTCGGACAGAATTTCTAACCAGTAAGCATTGCGTCCATCCCAGTATGCATTGTGTTCAACCCAGCATGCATCACATCAAGTCAGATCTGCACAGATCTGCCTCAAGTCGAACAAGCCTAATGACTTAACTCCCTCTCTAATTTATGTGTTTGATGGCTGCAGGAAAACATTGTTATGTGTGAAATGTCAGAAATGTCCATGAGAAATTAGCTTTCGAGGACGCTACTGCGCTACTTGATCAATAATCAAGCTACTGAAAAGTTACTTGGTTTTGTAAATAGCGATGTTACTACCAAGCTACTGACAAATGTAATTAAGCTAGTAGCATTGCTACAAGTAGCAACGCTACTGCCCATCACTGCCTAAAGTAATCAGATTATTATAATCAGATGCATTCTGAAACGTCCTTAAATTCGGGACCATTAGCCTATCGCTCGTTTCAATTTGAGACCTTTCAGTCGGAATTGTCGTTTGTTTATTCAAAGTTTCAAGTCCAAAGTAGCCTGGGCAATTCGAAGTGTCAGTGTATTGCACATCATTTTTACTTATTTTGAATAGCCACTGTATACTGTTTGTTGGCATGTTGTTGCATTAAATGGTGGATAAATATATATATATATATATATATATATATATATATATATATATATATATATATATATAGAGAGAGAGAGAGAGAGAGAGAGAGAGAGTTATCTGTAAAAGAATGTGAAGGGAACATACTTTGGGCATGCAAGAAATGCCTTTCACAGCCATGGTCATCATTTGAGATGTATTATTCACACCTAAAGGGAAATTGTGCATTATGAAAAAATACAATACATTTTTGAAAAATGATATGCATGTTTGTCATTTGGGACCATGGGGGTACTGATTGTCCACGTGTTGTCACACATAATTTTCTTTTCCAGCACTCCCAAATTTTTTTAATTGCTGAAGAGCTTCACCTCCCTAAGGGGGACTATGCCATGCCATTCAAATGGCATGTGATGATGAGAAAACTGCCTCCAAATATTACTCATTAATGAAGTGCTGTCCTGCAAGAAGGCATCACAGCAAAACTCTGCAGTGGCTATATCCCCCCGCCCACCCCTAAATAAAGGAATGTTCTTTCCTGTCATTTTACATTTGCAGTACTCTGAATCATCGAAATGTGATTTAGACAACCTTACATCACTGCAAATTAGCGTACATTCTTCATCCAAAATAGAATGCCTTGCTTTTCATATTTCTTAAAATGCACAGCATGCATCTGTGTCAAATACTGAAGACTGTGTTAAACCAAAATATTATTTTAAAGCAAAACTGCCCTAGTGTCCTAGTGATTGGAGATGTGCATACTATCAATGCTCCAGCATGTGCTCCTTGCAATAGCTTCAACATATGTTCCATCCACTAGAGTTGAACTTAATTCCAGACCCCCATAAGCATCTGGCAACCCTAAACTCTTCACCCTGGTGTTCTGGCACATTTTGTGTGTGTGCCCTGACTATTTGTTTGCCATTAGAGAGCAAAGTGTTTGGCGTGTGCATTCTGATGGCCACCTGCTGTGTGGTGTGTGCTGTTCTACCTGAGACGTTCTGCTGCTCAACTGAACTCTATGTGGCTTCTCTGTGAGCTGGAATCAGTTGTGGGGGAGGTGGGAGGAAGAGCTCCTGAGGCAGCCTATCAGGAAAGGGCACCGGAGAGTAAATCTTCCTTTTCCCTTTTCTGTCTCTTTTTTCCCCTCCCTATCTCTCTTTCTCTCTCTCTCTCTCTCTCTCTCTCTCTCCCTCTTTCTTCATCCCTCTCTTTCTCTTTTTCTCTCTCTCCCTCCCTCTGTCTCTCTCTCTCTCTCTTTGCCGTGTGTAGGGCTTAGCCAGAGCTGCTGGAGTGCATGCACACAGCAGAGCCACAGCAAAGCAACTGTCAAACAGTAATCATCTGTGCCGTGCGTCTCGTTAAAACCGAGCACAGACTTCACTCCACTCAGAGATTATGCTCCGCAGTGGCTGGCTTGTGCTTGACCGGCATCGGCCGCGGCTAGATTAGGGATCAGTTTTTGGCAGGCTCGGGGATCATTAAGGGATCGTTTTCTTCATAAAGCGAGTGAAGTGATTAAGGAGAGCTGGACAGTGGTGGGCAGACCGTGGTTGGTGGGAGAAAGGGAGGGAGTGAGGAAAAAGAGAGAGAGAGAGCGCTGGACACTACCATGTGCGTTGTGTGTTTATGTGAGTGTGAGTGCATGTGTGTGTGAGAGAGCGAACTGAGTTTGAGACAGCAGAGCGCTCGGTGTGAGAGACGACCACAGGCGACCGGAGTGCAGAGCGGAAGCATCGGGACGCAGAAGCACTGAACCCGTCAGCTGGGGGAGCGGAGCTGTGAGAGCTCACCTTATCCTCATCCTCATCTTCATCCTCATCCTCATCCTCATCGTTACACATGTGGAGTCTCCAGCAGCCAGGGAAGGGGGAAAGAGACTGCTAAAGACGCAGCGTCTGAGCTCCGGCCTCCGCGTCCGACACAAGCGGCTATCATAACATCAGAGGAAGAAGAGCAGATATTCTGGTTCCAGAGGGGCGTGACATTCATCAGACACCGATCATTACCAAAGCGGGATGTTAACCAGGAACGCTGTGCTGCCCCCCAGAAGAATCCTCATTCCACTCTAGGGTCACCTGGTAACCTGACCTCTCCCACCCCCACGCCCCACTTTCTTTTACTTTCCCTTCCACCCTATCGCTCTCAATCCCACGAGTGACCTCTGCAGGACAAACTAGACAGCCCTCCCGCCAAAAGATCGCCAGTCCTGGAGCACCTCTCTGCAACCCTTCCCTGGAAAAAGTCAAAGATGATGTCCAAGCCGTCACGCCTGGCCAAGCCTTCCAAGTCGTCCGGCCGCAAGGAGCCACCAGGCAGCCGCTCGCGGATGCTGAGCGTGGGGGAGAGGCTGATGAGGGCTGGCAGCGAGGGCAACCTGGTCAGACCAAGAGCCACGCTCCAGCAGCAGCAGGCTGGCCACCACGAGTCCCACAGGAGTGTCTCACCCCTGGCTAAAGGTAGGAGCAGAGCATGATATGGACATGCATATGCTCTCTTGTGCTCTCTCTCTCTCTCTCTCTCTGTAGATTTCTATCTCTCTTTCTCTCTCTCTCTCTAACATTCTATCTCTCTCTCACACTCTCTCTCTCACTCTCGCTCTGTGTTAAAGAGAGTGCACATGCTAAGTGGGGTTGGCAGGGCTCCAGTAGGTTCTTTTTACGTTGTGAGGTTCACACTGTACAGATCACCCCTGGTGGTGAGAAATAGGTCATGCCTTTATGTTGCATTGTCATGTAAATGGCTCAATTGTGTCTGTAGCACAACAGGATACAACTGCAGGGTGCTCCCATGCTTTCCTGTCTGTTGATGCCTCCTGTCTCACACACACTCTTTCACCAGATTTGCTCTCTCTTTCTTTCTCTTGCTCTCTCTCTTCATCCCTCCTTCTCTCTCAGATTTGCTCTCTCTTACTATCTTTCTGTGCACACACTCACACACTGCATACAGCATGACCTGAGCTTAGATGAGCATGCCTGAGGAGTGGGTCTTTAAGTACTGGGCATTCCTGTCTGAAGCAGTGTCCCGCTGGTATTGTTCACCGGATGCCCTCTCTGCATGTGGGGGATTAAGGAGCAGCTCGGGCTTTCAGTGTCCACTTTGCTGATTAGTAACATTCCCGTCATGATCATCACATTCTCTCTCTCTCTCTCTCTCTCTCTCTCTCTCTCTCTCTCACACACACTCACTCACTCACTCTCTCTCTCTCACACACTAACACTCACACACACACACACACACACACACTAATACACATAGACACACAATCATATCGATACCTATGTATGCATATGTAACCTTGATGAAATTGCCAAGCCAACAGATGTATCGTCTTCCCTATATGAAGTATGAAAATACTTTACCCTGCCTGACAATGCAGTAATACCTCTGAGCGTATTGTTACCTTATTGTTGTAAGCCCTGTGTGTTGTTTACTAAAGCCATTGTACATGGCCATTTCATTGCCAGAGTCGCTCTGTGCTTTGTGGATGTTTAGTGTACACGTGTGTAGGGCTCCATACAGTTGGCATTTAAAGCAGCTGTGCTGTGGCGCTGTCTGCTAGGTACCCTGGAGGAAGGTCGAGCGTGTCAGTGCCCTGGTGAGCTCTGGGGAGTGAAGAGTGCTGCGCTGCACAGCGACAGTGGCTGAGGCGCTGCACTCAGGACTGAAAAGAGTGGGCCTGGAGCCCCAGCAGGCTCTTTGGCTCTGGTGCTCACATCAGGGAGTGCGAATGCCCCCAGTGAGCCTGCGGCGTGGTGGTGGCACCCACGGGTCTCAGCTCCACACCAGCCCTCTTGACTCTCTTTGACTTTATCATCTTGGCGCCCTCTTCGCTTTCATTACCACAAGGCAGCGTCTGCCAGAGAGCCATGCTGTGGACCCAGATCCGCCACTCAGGCATTCGTGCATGCGTCTAATGCCACCAGGTGGAGCACAGAGCACAAGTTTGCCTTGTTATGGGTGATATAATCATCATGCATGATTTTGTACACGTCGGGAAAGCGTAGTGATCTTGACAACAATGCAATTCAGCATTTTCGAGGGGTGACGCCGGATACGTTCTGTCAGCACCCGACCACCGGAAAACGATGTGCCAGAAGTCTCCCATCCCCACCCACCAGCAGCAGGCCGCCTGTCCCAGAGACATTTGCAGTCCTCACACGCCGCCACCGTACAGGCCTGACATTTCCAGCGCTGGCTGGCTGGACAGGCAGTTCCACCCCACACAGCCCGGAAGGCTCCATCTCGCCTGAAAAGTGGGGAAAAAAACAGTTCCCTGTAAAGGCCCCACTGCATTCTGGGGCTGGAAACAACAGTCCAGATTTATACCACCCCTCAGGCGTCCCCTGTTCTCACTCTGACAGTCATTTTCCTGTGGAGCTCTGTGGTCACGAGTCCCACCCTCATGTCCACCAGACCTTTCAACACAATGTTTTCTTTTTATATATATCAGTGTAATTTGCAGTGTTTCAGTAGAATGACATGTGCTCTTCTGGTCCAAAAGTTGTTTCTTTTCTGAAAATAGAATGACTGAAGGAAGTCAAGGGAATATACTATTTGAACAGTCTCTTTTATGATTACTAGAGCACCACTAGCCACCATAAAGCATTCTTTATCAGGGGCATATTGAAAGATAGTACGGCAATTACTTATGTATAGTTTTATGTACTTCACAGCGCTCTTAGCTTGGAAATCTATAATTCTAATACTATAATAGCATGACTCCTAGCGTTACTGTGGCTGCAATCTGAGTCACATTACTACTGTGGTGGTGGGCAGTGCTGCCTTGCATGTACCTGCTCCCTGGCGAGGTCTTGTTTGTCTTCATCATGCCCAGTGATCTGTGAATGACGCATTTAATGATACCGTTTTTCATCGGTGATCTCAGGCGCTCAGAGCAGATTGCAGGGCTTGGCAGAGGACACAGCCTTGCGACTGGGCAGTTGCTTGAACGCCTGCGTGGGGCTTTCTTTCTCACCCCTGCCGCTGAAGCATATGCCTCCGTTTATCCAGCCATGATATCTTCCTCTTGATTACAGATTAAACACTCTCCAAGCTGGGCAAGATGTGCCACTGCCTGGGGCATCTCAGCAGCCAGATTGCTGTAGAAACGTTTCATCTGTTTCTCAAACGCAGGCCGACGGTAGTTCAGATCGCCATCTCCGAAGGTAATCGGAGGTGTTGCTCATGGTCCTGCATACTGTAGGGCTAACACAGCTGCAGTGCTAATTGTGCATTAAAATGAGGAAACTAAATGTTCCGTTTTAACTGTGGCACTTCCCGACTGTGGTGGGAGTGTAAAAGAAAATCTGGAAAGCAAATGATATTTATCATAATTAGATGATGGCTCGGTGCCGAGTGCCGAGTGCCGAGTGGTGTAGCTGCCCTTCTCCTCTCTGCTCTGTGGCACGGGAAAATGTCCTCCATTACACCCCTCAGTAAATCTTCTGGAACACTGAATTGGTTCGCCCCGTTCTTTTCTGATGACTTACTACTTGCCACTACCTCACAGCCAAAGATAGAAACAGGTCATTTTAAATATGAGTTGACTTTGCTTGCTTTATTGGAGTGTGTGTGTGTGTGTGCGTGTGTGTGTGTGAATTTTGTAATTACAGAAAGAAACTCACACATTCTTACTCATAATCCAAGCTTACGCAAGCACAAGATTTTAGCTGAGGATGTCATATGCAAGGCATAAGAGAAGGACATTGAGTTTTGTGAGCTCTAATATGTGTATGTGTATTGTGTGTGCCGTTGTGTGTGTGTGTGTGTGTGTGTGTGTGTGTGTGTCTGCCTGTCAGAAGATATTTGAGGATGGCTTAGTGCACTGTTTTGTATGCATCACACAAAATCACCTCCTACATAGGATAATGAAGGAGCCCTGTCCTCCCCCATCTCTGTTGTACTACTAAAGCATGGATTTGAGCTACAGGACACTAATTAAGGCCTAGCAAATCACATAATGCTGAATACCCTTGTTATTTAAACGAGTAGAAACGTTCTCCATTAACTATATTGCTAGTATTGAGTATACAATACCACATTGGTCTTTGTGAATATTCCATGGTTAGGGATGTTAATGGCACAATGCTAGATGGAATGTATGTTAAGTGTCCATGGTTATTGTTGGTGATGCCAGCTCTTTACAAGATGTATCCATGACTAATAAGCAGTCCCTCAGGTCTTTACCTATCTTTCAGCCCACACCAAATACATTCATAGTTTGCTGTAAATAACTCTATCCCTTAACACAAGTGACTGAGGCAGCAATACAACTGTGTAACAGGAGGAATTTGACTGATGATAACACAGAATGTGAATCAGTAGGTCATGGCCTTTTCAGCTCTGCAGAACCCAACATGTCACAATGGTGAGTTCTAATTAACTGTGTTCTAATGCCCCTCATTGAAGAGCTGACCATTGTGCATGACCACTCTGCTGTCTTGCTCTTTCTCTCACACACTCACACACATACACACACACACACACACTCACACACATACACACACAATACTATCTCAACATGTCTCTTTTTGTCTCTCTCGCATTCTTTGTGTCTCCCACACGCAGGTCCACTCTCTAGTTGCATAACTAACCTCCCTAATTCTGTCCCAAAGTATCCATGTAATGCAGCAATTATGCCGATCTCCATGTGTCACCACGCCAGTCTAATCCACAGGAAGTGATTCAGTCTGACAGCTGTGTGGTCTCATGCCGAGACAGACATTTGCTTTAGCCAATCAGCCCGCACGATGTCTGCAACAGCACCTCCCAAGCTGTCCTCTCCTTCCCACCCTCCATCTCCTCCCGCCCCTCCCTCTTTTTAAGCTCCTGGGACAAGTGATGCACAGTTCCATGGCACGCACACACACACACACACTCTTACTCATTCACACACGGACACACACAATGCTCATCCCAAACAGCTGTTCACTCAAGTTAGTCTCCAGGCCGGCTGCTTGTTGGGAGTGATTTAGGTGATGGCTTGTGATGTTCCCCTCAGCTTCTCAGCCTCCACAACAGCCGCAGCCACGGCTCTGTCCAGAGCACTCGGGCAGCTGTTTAGGAATCTTTAGAGCTACGCTAGGTCTGACGACAGAGCACAGGAATAACGAGGGGACTGCTCACTTAACGTGATGTGTAAACAAACAAACGAACAAAGTGAATAACCGAGCCCTATCCTCTGTGCTGCTCCAGTCTGCCTCTCTTCCCAGATGTCAGCTGTGGTCACTTTCCCCTGAGCTGCAGCTCTAGACATGGCTGTGGTGGCTGAGGTGAGGGCCTCTGCTGCGGCCCTCTAATCTCTAATCCTTCCCTGGCCATAGGCGCTAACGGAGCCTGTGAGCCGCTGCGGGAAGACGGGGATAATGTTCCCAGGCAGGCGCACACAGAACTGCTGGGCTCCGTGGTTGGGAGGGAGGGAGGGAGGGGCGCTACTCCACACACCACAGAGGAGGAGCAGGCGTCATACTTTCATGTGAGGAAAACATGTTGCAGTCATGGAGCCACATGACACAGAGAATTTGAAATGGAGAGGGAGGGATATCGATGTGAAAGTGCTACTAGAGGAAAACAATGGCTTTTGATCGAATATACACACATATATATATATATACTGTATATATAAATATATGGCTTTAGAACATAAGAATGTATACATAAATATCTGAGTTTCAACAATTACTGTGAGCAACCAAGGGGAGAGCATGAAGGACTTGAAGTTTCAAGAGTAGGGGATGGAGAGAAGTTGAGAAGTTAGTTATTTTCCAGTGCATGGCAACATCTTATTATGTACCACTATGTGTTACATCTAGTTTGACAACAGACATCTAGTGAGCCACATGATATCCCACTATTTAGAAAGATAGAACAAATAGCTGGAGGGAGCACAACCATGGTTGTCAGGGAGCCTTCGGGGCTGGCTCCTAGGGAGGAGGAGGGGGTTGCGGTGCAGCCTCCATCCCCCACCCCTCCACCACCGCTGCCTGTCTGCCCTGTGCGGTTTATTTGTCTAGCACTTAGACAGCTGGCCTGCTGGTCGGGAGAACTCCGAGCCAGTCTGACAAAAGTCATCTGTTACTGATTCCACATTCTTGGCCAAGAGGACTGCGATGGTCAACGCCGTCCGCCAGCCAGCGGAGCAGTCCAGCTTATGCCCGGCTTCGAGATTTATCCCTCGTTTCATGCAGGCCGCGTCTGGTGAATGCTGGTGTGCCATAAAGCAAACACCAGTCACACTACACGCAGAGTGCCTGCTTTGAGTGGAGTGGGCTGTGTTGTCTCACCTCGCCTCGTCTGAATGTTAAATGTGCTTTGTGGACTCATGTTTCATTGGTCACAGACAGAGAGATACTACAGTAGAATGTAGCGAAATGCCATTAGTTGCTCAACTTCTTCTTGACAAAGAAAGAAACAATAACAAGATTTAATAACAGAAACAATAGCAAAACAGCAGTGGAATGCTCTGTGGCTGTTAAAAGAGTTTGCTGAGTTTGTCCATTTGGCAATGTTGCCAATGAGATTAGCTTTGGCCATATGAAACCTTACCCAGTGATTCCACAGTGGCCAGTGAACCATGCGGCACGCTTTCATCAAGCGCTCAGCAGCAGGTTAGGAATGCAGTCACTGTTAATGGTTAACTCTCGTTTTAAGCACAGGAGATGGAATTCACCTTTTTTCCAAATGGCAGATGCTAATGAGGTCTAACCTCACTGTTGGCTGAGTCCATGTTTGTTTGTCTGCTTATTTATTTATTTACAAATGTATTTATTTATTTATTTGGTAAGCTGTCTCAGCTTGTTAGCACATGTTTTTCAGTTGGGTGTGTATGTGTGCGTGCAGCGTGACTGAACAATGGATATTTGGTCAATAACCAAGTGTTCAAGGGTGGCCAAGAAAACAAAGGCTGCATGCACTGTGCCCTGTCCGTAGCTCAAACAGAGAGACATTTCCTGTGTTCTTAAGGTTTAAAGTCACCCCATTGCAAATATCAGTAAATCTGTACATGTAATTGCACATCGCCTTTTTCCTTGTTGCAGCTTTTCTTTCGCACACCCATACAGCATCTCATACTCCCGCATCTCTGATAGGATCTGACAAATGACAGATTCTATTCAGTAACATGAATGGCTCTGCAGACGTAGAGCGCGTCAGATTCAACAACAAACATGGTGCCGGTATCAGATCGGCTGTCAGGAGTGTCTGCATGATTTCTCACTCCTCCTCCTCCTCCTTGGTCAGACGTTTCAGGCCTCCTGTGTGTGACCTTGTCCTGCCCCCCCACCCCCCCCCCCCCCTCCTCCCCGCCTTCCTCACCCTCCCCTAGTGTGTTTGGAGTGCTTTTTCATCTCTGCCCTATCTGTCTTCACTCTTAGCTCAAATGTTTTCTTTGCCTTTTCAGTATTCCTCTCTGCTTTGTCCAGTGGTTGGATCAACAGGGCTTTGAAGTGTTGCCGAACTGACGGTCATGTTCCCTCACATGTTTTTTGTTCTTATTAGCTCACCAAAATTCATGAAAGTTGTCATTGTGTCTGTCTGGAGTCTATGAAGACATTGATTTGTAATGACATATACTAGCATCTTGATCAAAAACATTAGTGATATTCATGTTGTAGATCTTGTTTCAGCAAACATAAGGACCGGTCTACTGCTGCGCTGGGCTTTCTGTTTGCTGGGTGTGGCATTTCCCCACTCTAATGTTGTGCCCCCTCATCATCTCCAATGGATATCACATACCACACCATCCTCTGAATCAAGAACTTTCCATCTCACCATGTCCCCAGCTGTCTCCCCCTGTTAGTGACCCTAAGTAGGAACTCATGCACATACAAAAAGGGAGAAAAAAATCCCTTCAACCACCCAGAATTTTTCCTGCCCTCTGTAATGCAATCTGCAGTTTTTCCTCCTCTGTAAGCACAGTCCTTCCCTCGCTTCCTCTCGTTCGCTAGGGTGTGTAGTGAACCGTCACATCGGCACGGCAGACCAGAGATCCTGCTCGGGGGCACGCGTGAACCAGATCAATCAGCTCGGCTTTGTCAACGGGCGCGCGGACCCCTCCGCCGCTGCTCCTTGCATCTGTGTCTCCCCGTGCCGTGCACCGCTCACCCGGCCTGTCACACGGGAGACCTTACGTGTCACATCCTTTTGGCAGGCTCCCAGTTTGAGAAATCCTCGCCGCGGCCAGGCCTGTAGGAACCCATCAAATTCCCTAGGTGTATTTTTAGGACTGTCCGTGCGCGCCCGCCGCTCCGAGCTGGAAAAGTGCACCCGTGCAACCTAAGATCGACGGTGGATGTCAGAGTATTATGGAGGCTTTAGCTCCACCTCTTCAATCCCCCAGAGGCAGATGGGTTTCTCTTTGCTGATGGCTCAGAACACCTCTGTGTTTCCCATCTGAAAACAAAATGCTTTACAATGGTGCGGACGCCACCAAGCCCCAGGGTAGAATAGAATAGTTAAATATAAATACTGGAGCATAGCCAAGGAGCTCAGGGCAAGGCTTCAGTAAACACACACACACACACACACACTCTCTCTCTCCGGGCCTGATTCAGGCAGACCTAGAGTTTACTCATGCAATAGAATCAAGATCAGTTCACAATTTGGATTTGTGGGCAACTTTATTTACCCTTCCACCGACAACCGAGCAGCAAGGTAATCTACAACATTACATAAGAATAACGGTGTGTTTCTCATAAACCCAGACTAACTCACCAGAAGCATGCCTAATGGTCATTTCACGAGGAGGAAATTGGGGCTGTTGACATAAAATGACATTAAGGTAGAGAACAAAACCACGTTGCTCTGTCTCTCTGCTTCATCAGGAATTCACACTCTGCCTCGTGTTTTAAATGTCTGCGCTCGCTGTCTCTTGGGTTATGGTAAAGTTCTCGAAGCATCCACTTGATTTAAAATGTCAGCATTGCCCACTGGAGTATTCTGGAGTTTTGCTATCATGCAAGCTTTAGACAATCCTTCAAATGTCTTCACTAGCCTGCGTGCATGCAGAATAGTTACACCAGAAGGCAAAGATAATATTACATTAAAGGTCCACATTCTATAAATAACATGAAAGATACTGTGTGTCTGTCTGTGGTATAGTTTTTCCAATGATGGTGTCATCCAAGATAGCACCTGTGAATCAACTCTTTACCTAGAGGCAAAGCCTGTTCTAGCCATTCAGTTTTTCTTCCTCAGAAACTCATATTGGCAGGGCTTATGCTTTTAGGCTGGGCTTAGGTCAGTAGAGAGAGAGGGGGGAGAGAGAGATGCTTTCACTCTTACGCTGCAAGATTTTCTGAGGAAATAAATGTGATGTCATGGCATTTCTGGGGAATGAGTCTGTCAGTCCTGGCTTTGCCTTCCAGCCAACTCCACTTTCTTATCCATGGGTTTACATCAAATATTCATGCCATTCTCTTCATCTATTTGTTTGTTGTCTTGGTTACTCATGCAGGCAAGAGTACATAAAGCTCATTCAGATGTTACATTGTGTTACTTTTAGGCTAAGCAGTGCCGTCTTCAATAGCACAAACATTAAGGCTGCCACGGACGGACAGGGCTGTGGAGGATGGTGTGGTGAAGCATCTGACTGTAGGAATAATGATTGTAGTCAGTGAAAACTGCCACTGAGACAGAGGAGCAGGGCTATGAGGTAGCATGGGGCAGTCACAAGAGGCCTGAGTCTTGGCCAGTAAATCAGTGGGTGTGCCCACTCCTCTGAGACAGAAACAGAGAAAGGGAGCGACAGACAGAGAGAGAGAGAGAAGGAAAGGAAGGATAACGTCAGGAAATGAGTGATTAACTCCAACATGGATCTCTAAGCAACCATGAACAGTTCCTGCAAACAAAGACAGGTGCTGGTAATGTATAAGAATGGCTGTGTTGAGGTTATTGTTTTGAGTTTGCACTCTGTGTGAAAACATGCGGTTAGTTGATTCAACCAGGGAAGCCCGATGGTTTTAGCATTTTGTGTCCTAAAACAATACAAGGCCGTCAACAGCAACAAAACTGTCCCTTGCTCTTTGTGCTGTGCAGGTGTGTTACAATCCCATAATCTCAGGCAGCCTCTGTGTTGTTCTCAGTCAAGGCTCATGGTTGGGGTGTGTGTGAGCAGGGGTGAGACGCCCAGCCCCGTCTGTTTTGAAATGTGAGGATGAAGTCACTCATCTGTAGGAGCCCAATCTCCTTTGTCCTGCATGAACCTCAGGAAGAAGAGACCACACCTTTGTTGGAGGAGTGAAACAGAGGATGTGCACCCCCATCACAACCACCACCACCATTCCACTCTTTCTTACACTCTCTCTCACACACACATACTGAAATAAGGTTAGTGATTCCTTAGCAAGTTCTACAAGAGTTCTACAAGCATTGTCCCTCTCCTCCACCCACCCACTTTTTTTCTCTCTAACTCTTGCTCTCTACTTTCTCTCTCTCCCTCTCTCTCTCTCTCTTCTCTCCCCCTCACACACACATGCACATGAGAACACACAGACACCCTCCCTCAAATGCACAAACACCTCCCACCACCCACCCCCATCCCCAACCCCCAAACACACACACACACACACACACACATACACACATACACACACACACACACATACACACACACACACAACTTACATAAACATTCTCTCAGTAGAGAGGCCACTGAAAAGCTGGCTGGCTGAACTGGGTTGGCACAGTGGAGGAAGGGCAGGCCACTCGAGCACAGTCCTACACAACAGAACGCAGCACGGCCAAAGAGTGGACAGGAAGAGCCCGAGCCACCGGAGGGGAGGGATATACACATACATACACACTCACACACACTCACTCATTCACTATTGCAGCCGGATAACACTCTACAGAGCTGGAGACTTTCTCAGAGAAGGAGGGTGAGTGCACTCCAACAATACAGAGAACTAGAGAATCAGCTGGAGGCATATCAGGCAGCTCGATAAACAAAATTGATGTTTTTCTTAAGAAGTAGTTTGTTTGTTGAAGCAGCATAGCTCTATCTTGTGACTGAATCTTTACAATGTCTGCTGTAGACTTAGAGCTGAGGTTTTGCAGGAAGTGGCTGAATAAGATCAGATTAGTAAAGACTTTATACAAAAAGTATAAACGGAAGTTTGAACTGATCAGCAACTTGATTTTGTGTGCTTAACATTTTGTGAGCTTAACATATTAGGTAGCCAACAGTAATATGTGTGGGATCCTGAAAATATATATTTATTTTTCCATGGTGATGTTAAACTCATTATATTGTCCGCCACCATTTGATCTGTTAAACATATCCTGTGATGCGCTGAAGCTAAGACATTTGGGCACTTTCCCTTCTCCCACCCATGGTATTG
Source organism: Alosa alosa (assembly GCF_017589495.1). Taxonomy (NCBI): domain Eukaryota; kingdom Metazoa; phylum Chordata; class Actinopteri; order Clupeiformes; family Clupeidae; genus Alosa; species Alosa alosa. The sequence goes on along the minus strand of NC_063189.1, from coordinate 48,725,328 downwards.
TCATCTGTTGACTCAAGACAGCGGGGCACCTCCCAGAGTGGACGGCGGGGCCGGCTCTCTGGAGCGGGCTGGTTTTGCAGTAGTAAAGAGACTCCCTGTGCTGTGCATGAATGACAGAGTCATTGAGCGAGCTGCTGGCCCGGCTGCATAAATACACTTAGGGGACTGGCAGCAAGAGTGAAAGGCCGCATCCATCTCAAGACTTAATTAAACGAAGGGCTCGTCTGGAATGAAAAGTGAGGTCCGCAGGGAGGTGGGGTGGGGGTGGGGGGATAGCGAGGGATGAGAGTTTGGCTGGACGAACCCACAGGTCGTCTCTGTGGCTCACTTTGGCACTCTGATTCCTCACCGCTGTGCTCAAATTCTAATGTGTGTGTGTGTGACTGTGTGTGTCTGAGTGTGGGTGTGTGTGTGTCTTGCCTTGGAAACTGCTCTGTGACTGTCTGGTGTTCTCACTGTAGTTTTTTATTAGCTCAAATGTCCCATTTTATGGAATAACTGGAAGATGGTGGCCAGACCCTCGAGCAGTTTCATTTCTGTGATGGAGATGGAACTAGAATTCCTTATTCATTTGGTGGCAATAATCATACAACCCTGGAAACATTAAAGAAAATCACAGTTGGTTTTTTGGACACACATATTTTTTAGCTTTTATATCGGCAAGCCCCCTCATCCTAACTTATAGCCTGGCAGTTCACTGGCTCAGTCCACACAGTTTTTTCACTGCACACTTTCCTCTCCTCTTTGTTCTTGTGTGTGTGTGTGTGTTTTTTGTCCATCAGGGTATTTGCCACAGTATAATACAATGTAGTTTGGACCTCGCTTGTCATTATGGTATTGCATACCAGCCAAGGGGTTTTGGCATGCCTGCCTCTCTGGCTAAATGAAGCATGTTATAAAATAGTGCTGGCCGATGAAGCTTAATTGTTTTGGTGAGCTGCTGAACTGCTGATGAAGACAACGCAGCCCAAATCTTTTGATCCGCATCGTTTGTGTCCGACGCTGTCCGGGAGAGCGTGCAGTCTGGATGACATTCCTCTGCATTGCTGACCCAGGTTTATATTCAGGCCGTGCGCTATAGGCCGTGCCAGCACTGATCTCCTGTAGATACGGCGGGATGCACTGGGACCACACGGGTGGGGGTGGGGGTCTAGACAGCCGGCAACAGGTGTCAGGTTCAGAGCACGGGACTGGTGACTGATGGGAATTCAGCCATGTGTTGACACGGCCTTAATATGAATGTGTGTGTGTGAGTGTGTGCACGTGCACGTGCAAATTGAGCCTCAATTTCAATATTTGTTTGTGTGGGGGGGAGGTCAAAGCTCATGAAACATCAAACAAATAAAACGCGCCAGGTTTGACCACATATGAGGGTTTGTACGCGGTTAGAGATTATGGCAGACCCACTGAGATTTAACACTTCATGCTTCGCTGTGGGTGATGACGGTGATAAAGGCAGGTTGACGTCAGTTGAAAGCTGTGTGGTTTTACTGTAGGCCAAACCAACAGCTTCTGAGACGTTACACAGATACTCCGCATAAACACAGTGATCATAGTGTAAGCACAGATTCCACAGGTAACCAAGGTAAGTCATTCAGAATGTAAAACCCAGAGTGAGCATATGATCTGGATTAGGATTAAAGACTGGTCATTCGTTTTGGCAACATTGTAAAATGCATTCAGGGCCGGCTCCAGGCCCACCCAAACAAAGTCAAGATGTTTTTTGTTTTCAGTTGTGCATCTGCGCAGTGTGCAGCCTCAAACCCAGCTTGGATGTAGATGAGTTGGTGTTGAGTGTCATGGTAGCTAGCTGGTACATAGCTGTGCAGTAGGCCTATGTAAACACCCCAGCTGATGCTTTAAAGGAAAACTCTGGCCATTTTTAAAGATTTTGTGTTTCGTGTTTATGTCAATTTTGATCCAATTTCACCGCTTTGCTATGTTGCCCACTCAAAAGTTCTACCAGCCAACCCAAATGTAGTAGGCTAGAACCGGCCCTGAATGCATCTATACACTAACCTGACTTGCCAGATGAATTTCGTTCCGCCTAGCTCCGCCTAACTCCACTCACATCCATCTGGGATCGCTTCTGTTGAGAGTGATTTCGGCACCAGATTTTATGGTAGAGCCAATCAGGACGCAGGGCAGGAGTTTTATAGATGTGACGTAGCGTAGAAGCGACTGTGAGACTGTTCTCAGCGTCACGGGTTGGCTTTGATGTGAGTGGTTGAAGTAGCACGTCAATAGATGACGGACAAGTGGCTTATCCAATGCATTTTTGATAAGGCCCAGCCTTCTGAAACACCTCTCCAATGGATTGATCCCAGATGGATGAGTGGAGCTAGGCGGAACGAAATACATCTGGCGAGAGTCAGGTTATCTATACACTGGTGCAGCACTGAATGCACAGGCTCGAATGTGCTGATAACCATGCTGCCACTGCTGGTATTTTGGGCTCTTAATCATCCAACTGTCCTCACACTGACATTTTAAAGTAGAACATCTTTGTATGAGTCATGGCCGTCAGGAAGTAAGCCTCGGTTTTTGTCCTGCGTTTGGACAAGAGGCTCCATCTCCAAGCGGACAGGCAGCCGGGGCTGATGTCATGTTCTGTTAGTACAAACAGACTAGGGCGGCCAGGCGGGTAATTGACGAGCTTGCAGAAACTTCTTTCAGCCATTCTGCATCCCTCTGTAAGGTCCTCACTGGGTCATTTTACTCCCTATATACTGTGCTGCTTATCCCATTTTTTAGACGAGTATGTGTCTGTGAGGACTGGTTTCCTCCTTAACACATGACAGATTGCTTAATGAAAGCACAATTTGAGAGCTCTGAGGCTATTATGTGACTTTAATGTCATGAATATGGATGGAGCAGTGGGGGCTGCAGCTGAGTCACTCCTCTTCCAGTCCAGTTCACTGTTCACAAAGCTGTGAGGCTGATGAGGTTAGTGGCTCAAGCACTCCTGCACTGGGTTAAGAATATCTCACTGCTTACTGGGGAAGCTCGGCTTGCCCTAGCTAGCATGTCAGTGAGGCAGTTGGCCTGATAACTGGCATCCACAATTTTGCTGTGGATGGTATGTAAAAATCATCAATGTTTGTCAAACCATATCAATCTAATGATATTAGTTGAATGAGTCAAATAAACACACTCTGCAAATTGATTGATTTCTGTTAGAGGAGGTTAGTTGGGAGAGTTTTGGGGCATATGCGTTGTATCCATCTGGACCACATATGACATAGTAGTGTGGTGTTAGTGCTTCACATCTGTGCCAAATGGACCAGCCTGAGTGTTAAGGCTGGAGGGTATTACAGTTAAACAAACAAGTGCCACGCTCACCTACATTGTAAACATTCGCCATATACTGCCAAGTTTATGAACTGTGTTGTCCCTAATTGGAATGTACTACCTTAGAGTGCTAACTCTGTGGATCTCAAACATATCTGACACCATTTTTTCAAATAATTAGTTAAAGTGTACTAACAGAGTAGTTGCCTCAGCTTCATTCAGACGGATACTAGGACCGAATCTCATAAGTAAGTAGAATGGAAACATTTAATACTTGCTGCGCTGCTTATGCTACAGTGCTGGGATTATTGGAATCCTTTATCACAGCTGTCAGGTCCTTCAGCAGTTTTATTTCTTTCTGATACATTTTCCTAAAGTAAATCTTTTATACATCTGAAAACCTCACCTCAGACGAGCTCGGCAGATGTTTCACAATGCACTGTGGTGCGACCTGTGTGAGCCCCAGTGTTCATCATCTCTGCCTGGTCTTGGAAAAGCACAGCTCCCGAAGCCTCTCCATGAAACAGTAAACAGGTGAGGACTTCAAATGAGATGGTTAGTGACCGGGCCGGCCAGGCAGAAGAAAACCGACTCCGCGGAATAACAAACAGCTTCGGAGCCCTTTGCCGACGCGGTGTGCTAAAAAAAACTCTCCCTCTCAGGTAGTTACACAAACCTTGATAAAGAACAACACACATTTCCAGGCAGCAAAAGTAATGTCAAGGCCATGGCTCGGTGTTTTCACGTTTGTGGATGTTAACTTGAGGAGAGCTCTCTGGGTTAAGCAGCATTGAGACGTGTGGATTTCCTTTGTAAAATATTAACGCTTAAGGTCGTTTTGGCCACAGAGCAAAGAACACAGAAGTGGAAATGTTTGGATACCCTTCGGGAATCTGAGCGGGGATGTGTATCCTGTTGGGCACCGGTGGCTCTCTGGTTCAGGTTCAGACTGAGCTACCAGGTTCATGGAACATTCCTCGCCCTGGAGTCATATAATGGCAGGAAGGGCTGAAAAGGCCAAAAATATAAACAATAGGCCTAAAGTGTGAGCCGATCCCTTCACTGCAATATGGACACCTTGCAGAGGTTTGCATGTTGTTTAGTCCAATGCATATCCCTGCATAGGTTTATAAGAATTACCTATTCAAAGAGCACTTTACAAAGGAAAAATCATACAACTTTATTTACTTCTATAATTTCACTTTGTAGATCTCTCATCAGCGGAATTCAATTCCATATTGCTTTGCTATTTTATGTAGGGATGGAAACTAATACGAAGTGACTTTCTGTCAAATCCTTATGATAATAATGTTTTCCAGACCCTCTTTGTCTTTGTTGCTGTGGGAGTGCACTGCAGCTTTTGCTATTATTCCCAGATTATTTCCTTAAGTGACAAGCAAAGAAGGGGTAATTCCC